>NW_020528314.1:0-56887 GCF_003368295.1 Carassius auratus | reverse complement strand
GCAAATTGCACTTTGTGTAAAAATGGTTTGTACAGCCTAGCATGCTGAGAGCTCAGGGCCCATTAATCACTCGCAACCCGCCTGTCCAGGACCAGGCTTTTTACACAGCCTCTGTCTGCAGCAAAGAAACGCCATTCCACTGCTCCATATAGCCTGGAATCTGCACTGCATTACTTCCCCTGTCAGCAAACAGCAGTTAAAATTTGCAGCAGATAACATGCCTCTGATTATAGGTCATTTGAAGTAATGTCCATCTGCTTTGAAGGGGCCACAGTTTTCTCAGTCTGCTATTTCACCACGCATAATTTGGAATGCAGCACATGATACAAGTGTTGTCAGATGCATCCAATTGCTCTCAAGCAGTGTGTCAAAATCGAATGGTTATTCCCATATGAGGTGTGACTCTCATTACATCTGTCTGATGAGTGCTGTAAACTACTAGACATTCATGAAACATTGTATTAACATCTTTTCAAATTGTATTATTTATTTATAGAACTGCCTTAGGAGGCGTGATGCAGGTTTGATCAACCAGCTCCAGGAATTAGACAGACAGATCAGTGACCTGCGGTTGGACACAGAGACTTTGCATGAACATGTGGAAACGGACAGCCGGCCAAGTTCAGGTTAGTATCTGTTGTGAAGCCATAACTCCTTGAGAGGAGACTGTTTGATCATCAAAATAATCTAAGCAAGCAACATAGGCAGAAAGCATTTCCAATTAAACTGAAAAACATTTTTAAGGATTTTTAATATTTTACAATCACCCGAGCGAGGTAATCAGACTTCCTGTTCAAATTTGATCAATTTGCATAAGACTACTTTATGTGCTTTTGGGCCTGTAGTAGCTTGTGTACCTGCAAGCCCTAATGTCTCTTGTAAACTGCTTAGATGTTTTGCTTAAGCACTTATTTGGTAATACGAACAATCTGCACCCTGTGCTAGAGGCCTGCTGCAGCTACATTGTTTACATTCCAAATACGAGAGGTCATTTTAGTGCTGGTTCTGACTGCACTTTTGTTGGAGGAAGGTTATATAAAGTGGAGATTGATTACACATGTGTCTGCTTCTCTGAAAGTCTCGATTGTTGAAATGGCCTTATAACCACTTCTAATGTGAAGGAGTTCTTCAGTCCATGAGCTGGTATTATTTTCTTCACAGCCCAAAGGCGGACCTTTGTTTTAATTAGAACAGCTATTTTGGTGTTGTTTGTAGTAGTTTGTAATGGTTTTATTCCTTACTTCACCATTTTTAATGCTAATATCAGTTGTGATGTATAGAGATCTGGTTCCTAGCTCTATTTCCCCTTGCAAATGGATACCTTCCTGGTAGCTATGTTATTCAAATTTTAATTGGAAGTAGGTTCCAGAAGAGAGCTCAGTGGAAAAGCACAGTCTTTGCATTGTCACCTCATTCCTGAAGATGTCAAATGAATGTGTTAATCTCTCGCCTCCCTCTCCCAGGCTTTTACGACCTAAGTGACGGTGCTTCAGGATCCCTCTCCAATTCCTCCAACTCTGTCTTTAGTGAGTGTTTGTCCAGTTGTCGTTCCACCACCTGCCTGTGCACCCCACTTGACACCTCGATCTGTGCCTCCGAGGGAAGGCTTAAGCCTGCAGGTGAGAGTCTTTTTGTGACGGTTTGAGGTTTCTGGGTCATTGAGACTGGTCTTACCTATCAGCACTGTTCCATGAAGTCTCAAAATGCTCTTCCCTTCTTTAGATTTGTTAACCAAACACAGAACTGTTTACTTAATGGTGATTTCTTCCTCTAGCTTAAAAGCTGGTATCACAAAGAAAGGCTGCTTTGTTCGTATGTTTCTATTTTTTTCAAATGACATCTGTTTTTGTGTTGCATTACCGTTAGCAGAAAGCATTCTATAATCACTTAAGCTTGACTGTGCAAATAGAGGTGAAACTAGAGAAGTTTGGTCCCAGACAGAGACAGAAACAGTTTCACAGCCCTGCTGATGGCTCTCCCAGCCACACCTATAAACTAGAAAAAGGCTCATTAGCACATGAGAACCAATCAACCACCCACCCAGCTAAACACTACAACTCTAGCAATCAGAAATAATCTGCTCTCACAGGCCATGGCATCATGCAATTAGCTGTTTTAGTAATTTGACGTTGCCTTTTCCTGTAGTATTAACTGTTGTGTCCTCTGGGATTTACAGATGAGCTGGGCATTTTTTGCTGAGTGTGATTGCAATTCGGGAAGACTCAAGTTCCGGAACAGTCCGCAGGTCTCTTTCTGCATCCTACTCCCCTTCCCCAGATGGCTCCTGTGATGGCCTGTCCAAGTTCCACTGTGACCTCATTGCCAAAAATGGTAATGATGTTTACCGGTACCCCAGCCCTCTCCATGCAGTGGCTGTCCAGAGCCCAGTCTTCTTTCAATGCATGACTAGTAAACTAAAGGACGATTGTAACCTCTCCAAGCCTGGTGAAGCATCAAGCGATGAACAGAAAGCTGAGCAGGTCGTGGGCACTCAGAATTCTTCCTGGCATGCCTCTCAAACACTCCCAAACAAAAAACTGGATAGTTATATATTTGCACTACTTCAGAGGAGGGCACAGCCCTTGAGGACCAACAAACCCAGGACAAGCATAAACACTGACCCCTCCAAGAGCATTTTAAGGCAGGCTAGTCTTTGCTCACGGGCCCCACCTGCTATCCAGACCCAACAATGGACCTCTGACCTCAAGCCTAACTGGCAGATGTGTTTACAAGATTCATCAGCAGCTAGCACTGAGCAAAGTACAGCTTCACTCCAAAGACAGTGGTCTGCTGAGTGCAAGGGAGATACCTTACAAAATGGAGCATACTTTTCTCCAAGTCAGCCACAGAACGGTTACACAACCACCAATGATAATAACAATAGTTGCCTCTTGAAGAAGAAAGTTTCTGGAGCCACTAAAGGCCAGCTGTTAAGTGTTGCATCGAAGGATTGCCAGGATTTAGGCAGTCCAAATGCAGTTTCCTCTCCCAAACTTGACAAGCATTCTTATTACACTGTGGAGGACAATATATCTGGACAGGCAATAAAAGCAAATCCTCTTAAGAGGAGTCCTAAGGCTCAGGCTCCAGCAAGTTGTGGTAAAGATGCCGAACAGCTGCCTCCAGAGTTGCTCAGCCTCGGTTCTTCTTCACAAAGTCAAGATGAAGGAGGTCAATTGGTCAGTGCCCAGTACATCCCTGCCCAGAAACAGAGTGTAAAGTTCCACAAGGATGGCACCAAGAACATCAAGATTGTCAAAGTGAAAAATTCCACCAGTTCAAAAAGTAGGTCTCATGTTTCTGAGCATGTTCAAGAAACTGACAAGCATCGGACCGGATCTAGGCGGTCTCGACAAGTTGATGACATCCACCACTTGCACAAATCTTCCAAGAAATTCTCCACAAAAGCCAAGAGAATCCCTGCCTCCATCCCTGAAGGACGAATCCTGGAGAAGCACACAAGTTCCACAGGGGGTCGATCTTCTGCCCAGAGACACCACGGACATCACCGGCATCATGAGGCAGTGTTGGCCAAACCCAAGTACAAGCGCAACGACTACCACCGGCGGCTGAGGGGTCTCCATGAGATCCCATATGAGGAGGCTTTCAGAAGGGCTCACCGCAGGCAGAAACAAGAAATGCTGGGCCACATGTCAGCCATGTACTTGCCGTCTAACGCACACTACACCAGTCCCTACGCCTACGTAGGCAGCGACTCTGAATATTCAGCAGAGTGCGCCTCTCTCTTCCATTCCACCATTCTGGACACAAGCGAGGATGAGCGCAGTAACTATACCACCAACTGTTTTGGTGACAGCGAGTCAAGTGCTAGCGAGGCAAACTATGTAGATGAGAGCAGCACTAGTAGTGACTCTGAGGGGAGTGCAGGGGTAAATTGGCCCCAATTCAATCAGGCCGGTAAAGGATCCCATGGAATGACATCAGCACAGGCAAAGGCATTTGTTAAAATCAAGGCTTCCCACAACTTGAAGAAGAAGATCTTACGTTTCCGATCAGGCTCATTAAAACTCATGACCACAGTGTAAGAGAATTGAGGAACACTGAGATCGGTTAGGATCCAGCTAATCAAATTGGCTTCTTTCCCTTAACACACAATCAAGTGCCTTGACAGAAATCAGCTGTAGGGCCTAAAACTGCCTGTCGGTCAACTGGGAGCTCAACTTCTGTCCAGCACAACGCTTTACCTGCACTTTTTACCCCCTTGATGTTATTGTCTGTTGCCATTTTGTTTTTGTTTTGTATTTATTATAAATTGACCTTTTGAAGTGGTGTTTACATAGCAAGTTCTATGTAAATGCATTTTTCACACAAGGTTTACCCTTTTAAAGATATTTATAACTTAATATATTCGGTAAGCCATATGTGGAAATGTAATAGAAAGTATGACTGAGCTAAAGCAGTGTATTACAGACGCAGTCTGTCTGAGAAATGTCCAGTGCTACCAAGACTAGTTCACCTGCTGATTGTTAAGGGCTTTTGTTTAATGCACATTAAATATGCATGAGCAACAGCTTCACCATTTACCTTATTAGATGTAAATTACCCTTTTGTAAAAAAACAAAAACAAATATGTAAATGTATGTTCATTGTCTTTTTATTCTTTATTAAAATCCCATTGTTAAAATCATTCAGTGGATTTCAGTGTATTTTTTATTTGATGGTAGTGGCTGGTTTTCTATGTACTTTGGAACACAAGAAACCATGTTAAATTAGTATCATATGCACTAAACAACCCTAAATTTGCACTTCTGTTTATTTTTATGGCCTAAGATTTGAATCTTCTGATGTCAAGGGCATGTTAAACCACCCCAAACCCCTTTCTAAAGCCAATAGTGGTTAAATTTGCCATCTACTTTTAGTCTCTGCGTGCCTTTAGCAAACAAACAATTTCTTCCTCCATGCCATCTGGGTAACATTGGTCATGAGCAGCAAACTCACGTCAGTGTCAGCAGTGCAGTAGGTCTCCTCTGGCACCGAAGAACATAATGAAAATCTGCGGATCAAATGTTGCATTTATTTTTTATTTAACTCTGCTGTGCATGGTCTGGAGAGAAATATAGATTAGACAAAATAGATAAACATAGAACAGATATCAGAAAATTATAAACAAAGCTGAATATTAAGTGCAAGACATTAGTGAAAACAAGTAAACCTGTTGAACTCAAGACTGCTGTCCTTAAATGAGTATCTGACCTTTCATTTTTGGCCTGTGTCCATCACAGTCTCATTGGAGAGATTTCCCCTTCTGTTTCCAGAATCTAGCAGAGATGGCCTCCTGGAATAGGTCTGGCTTTTTAAAGCACAGTGCGTCTGTTTAGATTACTGCAGCTGTGTGAAAACCAGTCTGTGTTCTCCTCTTTCTGGCATTTAGAAGCACATGGCTTTTCCTGCCTGGTTACAAGATGTTTCTTTATCCATTCTGAGACCACAAAAAATCTCATAATCAGAGTCAGTAAAATGTGAGTTTATTTAGCACGCATGATAGCCATAGATATATCCATCAAGGACAAAAGTATTAGGAAATGTATTAAGATGGTCAGATTTCACGAACATCTTTGTGCATCCATATTGTTGTTACTTAATATTTTGAATTGCAGATAATTATTGACGTTAAAAATATTTTTTTAATGGAATTGAAGGTGATTGACACAAGCAAAAAAAAGTCTAATTTGCAGAACTTTCTCATAGCTCTATCTAAGAAGTTCACAGGGAATTTACATGTCAGCGATTTTGAGATTGAGATTTTCCACTGTGTTTCTGTGAAAGTACAAAACAAATGAAGACCAAGATATTTAGGTCTGCTGTGTACTATACTTGCATTTTGGAAGACACTTTTATCCAAAGCGACTTACAGTGCATTCAGACTATAATTTCTTTATTTTTTCTTTTTTTATCAGTATGTATTATTCATAATGAAGCCAAATTAACCATGGTTACCTTGGTTTTTGGATTAATGTACCATGAATTTACATGGATTTTAGGGTCAATGTAGAATTATCATTTGCGGCAGTGCTTTTTGTATGTTTGTTTTTTTGGACATAGTCTTTCAATACCATATTTTGGTTCTGTGCCATCTGACTCTGGTATCACTGTAGTGCTTTTCTGTGAAAGTTAAGGGATCAAACATGATTTTGTATATGATAGTGTTTGATACTATGTAATGAATTAACACTACAAAGAAGGCCAAATGAAGCTGAGATTTAGAAGTGACCTTGTTCCACACTATCGCTAGCTTACATTTGTGCAGAGGGCAGTTGTGGTGGCTCTGGCGCTCAAGGTCAGATGGGTCCAGTGAAGCAGACGGGTTGGGGCCTGAGACAGTGGGCTATGAGAAGCATGCAGTCAGTGTTGATTTGGCCTTGCTTCTGAGCTACTCTCCAGGGCCCAATGACGCTCTCAGGCCTGTCAGAGATCACGCACAGATCAATCTTCTTTTGAATGCAGCTCATCCAGCCGGGTCAGCGAGAGGCCACGTTGGTAAACTTAATACATGAACAACTGGTGGATAACCCACACAAAACAATCTCCCCACCAGAAACCAGGGTGCTCTCTTCTCGTACTCATTGTCAGGAGAAAATTTCTCAGAAGTATCTTGATTTCAGCCAGTGAAGGTGATCAGATGGCTTTAGGGCTTTTAGTGTTGTGGTCATATGCACTGCAGGCTGTCTGCTTCATGCAACCACTAAATATATCGTCCCCTCTCTTAAGTCTCTGGCTTTAGATTTATTGGTTGTGTTCACTATTGACTGAAGAGAGCTTTAGAGATTTCCACCAGCATTACTGGGTTAGCAAAACAAGAGATAAACAAATGAAATACCTGTTGATATTTTAATATTGTTTACCATGATTGTGATGCTCATCTAATAATTGAATAATCAAAATTATAAAAATGTACCATTCTCTGAGGCCTTTCCATCTTGATTACGGTATTTATTTTCAATTTTATTTATATTTCTTGATGAAGAAATTTTTTTTTTTTTTAAATTAGAAAATATTTATAAATGAACTTGGAATGGCTGGCATGCAGCATATTTATATATTTATTCATATATTTTTAGAATATTTTAAAAATGGGCGGTGCTTTTTCTGTCTGGTTAGCTTGTGTGACTTGCAAAAATGTTTAAATGATTTAAGGCGGGGCTTAGCAAAGGGTCAACTTGAATGATCAAAATTGGAGCTTTTGCAACATGTCAGTTTATTCTTAATTAATTCCCAGTTAACTAAATAATCACATACAAAAACATTTGGGGTCAAATCTTGATAAAGATGAATTAACATGTTATCTACACTTTAAATGGCTATGCAGCACTGTCAATAATAATAAAATGAAGACAATTGGTTCTTCTTGTCATCAGTTTTCAATCAGATTATTATTATAATGTTCCATTGGGATCTATATGGATGTTAGTGATCGTTACAGTAACATGAAACTGCTGAACATTGATTTACAATTTATTGGCCTGAAATAGTGTTCTCAGTCTGTTTAAAATTTTCCTGCCGCACATGGAAGGCATCATTTTTCTTTCTCTTCCAAATGTTTGGCCTCATCTGAACTTCTGACTCTGGAGTTAATGAAGACAAAACAAATAGCCGCTTTCTAGTTTCCATCATGATGGCGGTTCAACAGGCACTAATACCCAAACACTGTCACATTAAGCTGAATAATGCTTTAGCAACAATGCAGCGTCCCACCCACTGCCCTTTCCCTTGCCCCTTCTCAAGGATACACTGAAACCCTGTTAGAGTTTCCATAGGTCCATAAAGCTACAATTTCAACTGTGTTCAGTCAGCGTTTATATTAGCGTAAAGAGGCCCCATAATGAGCATCTTGAGGCTTGTTTATGCCTTGAGCTTCTTGATTTCCACCAGCGGCTCTCCTGAGTCCCACTGACTTTCTCTATAATTACAGCTCTCTCTGTTTGTTCAACATCTCTTAAGTGGTGTGTTCAGCACACTCAACGACCTGGCTCTGAGGAGTGACACTGGCTTTGAGAAGAACAAGAGCTGCTGTGTGTGTGAGAGAGATGTAGAAAGACACTTTGTTTGTGAGACTTCTGACTTCTCTTTCCCTGCAGCAGCTTGTCCTCCTCCACTGATCCTCAAACAGTCACCAAGAGTCATAAACTTAAATGGGAGGAAATGGATGACAGATATGGAGATACTATAGATGTGTAAATCAAAAGGGACCAGAACCAGACAGACCACAACATCTCAGACTGTGTCCTAACCCCTCTGTTCTTTGTACAATCAGATCTGGATGTGGATAAAAGACTTTAGGATGTTGCAACTTGTCCTGTCTGGGTTGTTAAAAGAAGATCTGGACAATCCATAAAAGTTTTCCAGTCTTCACTGGCTAAAAGCGTACGTGTGTCAATGTGTCACATGTAACCATTGTGATCTCGTTTCGTTGTCAAGCTCTCATATTAACTATACTTTAATTATTCCTATTGATATCTGGCATACTGAAGATCTGTAATGTCTTGGCACAAATTAGCCTTTCCAGAATTTTATAAGTTAAATAGGTTATTTATAACCTGCATTTTACAATTTAATTTTGTATTGTACAAACACATCCATATAATCCATATACAGATTCAAATGTATTATATATGTTTTTATTATTTACATATGTTTATACAACGTGTAATGCAATTGCTATTTCTATTGATTTATGTATATATACAAATCTACTATATTAGAATATTTCTTGTACTCTTGTCATTTTGACATTTACAATTTATTATTTTTAAATTATGACATATGTTCATGTCTTCTTTATTTGTTTACATGTCTATTTCTAATTTCTATTTATCATGTATGTATGATGTTTTTAAAATAATTGTTTTATTTATACATTGTTTTAATTTATATAATTATTTAGATTAATAATTTAATTTATATAGTTTATACAATTGATAATTGTATTTATCACCTTACATGGATTTTAAACAGGGCTTTAAGTTATGAATTTTATTCTTGGCTTATTTTTATTTTTAAATTAGATTATATTAAAAAAAATGTTTTTCTTTTTTTTTTTTTTTTTTTTTTTTTTTACTATGTTTTACTTTCTATGTCTAATGTCTGTCTACTTTATATGTCTTTATGGCATATGTCTATTTATTTTAACAATTAAAAAATTCCTGTTCTATGGAAACATGAATGAGTAATAAATATAAAGTATTAGTATCACAGTCGTTCATAGCCAGCCAAGATGAATATTATATCTGGTTATATTAGCATTCACACTACAAATATGATATGTATTTCTGACTACTCCAGAGTTTGATTGTAATGATTAAATGAAAGTTAATACCAGGTAAACAGACCCTCTCACAGCAGAAAGCAGTGACATTATTATTATTAATCTGCATCAATGTTACACACTCCTTGAAGATCAATTAATGCCCCACAATTCCTATCTATCTGCAATCTTGGGAACCAGTAGGAATCGCTGTTTAGCAGCAGCGCCCCAATCCGACAGGCCATAATTCACCGCAAACAGATAAATGCATCTCTATATAAATGAGCTCCATGGCTGACCTCTAAGAAAGCGCTGCAGGGTTATGATGGGAGAGATGCGTGTGTAATGGACGAGAACCAGGCAGGTGATTATTGTGAAACACATTGTCTCCTTAATAGACCTTTTTCCTCCTTTTAGTTTCTCCCTGGTGTGTCATCAGAGCTCGAGCCCTGCTGCGGTAGCCATTGAGGAAGGGTTCGTCTAAACCCTGAGGAGAGAAAGAGGGACTTGTGGAGGTCACCAGAGCCTGTGGGGAGGGGAAGGGAGAGGGGGTTGGTGGTCTCAGTAGGACCCTACACTTCATTTACATGTAATCAGAGATGTTGAAAACAGGCTTGAGGGAGTCAAGGGACAGTTTTGACCACAGCTATATTTGATGTTGGCTTTAAGGGGGGAGGGAGGGAGCAGGGGACATTGCTTTTCAATGAGTTTCAAATGCACTTAACTTGGTTTTTGCATAATGAAAGCTGTAGAATGGGGCTGTTGCTATGCGGCGAATGCAAACACTGGAGCTGCCGCTCATTATGTCAAAAATCACAGCTATTTGTGTGATCGGTGTGCCGGTGGGAGGCAATTGCATTCGCATGGAATAAAATTTAGGAGCACAACCGCAGATTGATAAAAAAAAAAGGTTGCTTAATCCTTCCCCTCTCTTTCTCTTCTCTAGGTTGCATAATTGTCTGAGGGTATACCTGGTTCGACTTGCCCTGAGGAATGACATTTATGGTACGAGCAGCCCAGCGTTTTTCAAAAGCATTGATGACTGTCTTGATAAGCCCAGAGAGAGTCATTATGTTGTCAGACTGATCCATTACTTGCACTCAGTGCTCAAAGAAAAGCCCTTTGCATTGCTTAATGAAAAGCTAATCATGACCACGTGAGCATACTAACCTTTTGTTTTATGGTTGCTAAGGCTATTTGATGTCACATCAGATCTATCTATCTATCTATCTATCTATCTATCTATCTATCTATCTATCTATCTATCTATCTATCTATCTATCTATCTATCTATCTACCTATCTATCTATCTATCTATCTATCTATCTATCTATCTATCTATCTATCTATCTATCTATCTATCTATCTATCTATCTATCTATCTACCTATCTATCTATCTATCTATAAATATTATTTTGTGAATATTTATATAATGAATTGTATTATAATATGTATTTATAAGAATTTGGTCACTTTTCATGGCAGTATGCATTTACATGAGATGTTACACATAATTTATAATTTATATATATATATATTATATATATATATATATAATATTGTTATATTATTATTATTCATTTATTTTATAATATTTTCATATACATTTTATATATAGTGGTCTACAATTATGTTTATTTTTATTTTTACATTTGTATAGAATATTTTTTTATATATTCAAATGAGCATTTATGCATTTAGCCAACCATTTTTTTATTGAGGGGGGGGGGGGGTGCGTATAAGTTTAGTTACATTGTTACTTGAAACTTCCATCATTATTTTAACAAAAAAGTTTCACACTAGTTTGTGTCTTCATACAAAGCAGCTCAGCATGTATTTGTTTAATATGCTAATTTCAGTCAGGCAGTAAGCATTGATGATGTAGTTTGTGGAGCATGAAATGTGTCTGTGTTGTCTGAACAGTCAAACGGGGATAAACAAACTGTGTGCAGTTGTTTGAGAAGAACGTCTGATGGGTTTGTGCCACCTGTGCATATAGATTGAACACAGCGCAATTATATAAAGTAGAATAAATCTACAGCCTCCATTGATGGTCATCTTAATATATTTAATATCAGTTCAAATATTTTGCCTCCAAAACACTGATGTGGATTGTTGTGAATAATACATTCGTAGGAAATGGTCTGTGGACATACTGTACCTGATGGTCTGACCAACTTCTGGTTTCCTGTACTCTGAAAGCCTGCTAGAAAAATGAACAGCTGTGGGAAAACATTTGCACTCTGTCATTCAATCTTGTTTTTAACACCATAATTTACCTAAAATACAGACACTTTTGTAAGCCATAATGAATCAACAGAGGGAACAGGGACATCCAAACGGCCATAAACCTGCCTGATAGAGTGGGAACGATTGTGGAGTCTGTTTTAACCTCTCTCTCGCTCTAAAACAATAACAGCGTAAGAGTCTTTTGATGGTGAGTTGTATTATTATTCAACGTTTTCAGATTCTACTAAAGTTACTTCACAGTTTCATTCTTTCTGTCTATTTCTCGATACATGAACACATGCACAGGGTAAGCTGAAGCTGACATACCTTTCATTATTATAATGAGACTGTAGCTCATGCTCGCTCTCTCGCTCTTTCTCTCTCTCCTTCAGAGCACTGAACAGAGGAAGTTGTGTCTACTGCCCTAATGAGAATTAATGATGGTTGTTATTTCTTCCATATAAGCTTTATTTGGTTTGCCATGTAAGTTTACTTTTAGAAAATAATCTGCTGTTGATGCTGTTTCTACACAGAATGCTTACACATAGGAAAGAAAATCACAAAGGATATTTATTTAATGTCTGTGTTTCATTTATATGTTAGTGCTAGACAAAGATTATACATTTTTTTTAATTGTGATTAATCGCATTACTGTTTGTGCTTAATCGCAATTAATTGCATTGTTATGCACAAAACTAAAAATACATTCAAAAGTAGTAATTTGTGCACTTTCTTTCATTTTAAAGTAGGCCTAGTGCTTTATGAACAAAAGTGTAATAACACTTGGTTTGCGAACACATTAAACAAATAAGGTGCTTTTTACAGCAGTTCTTTTCACATAGTAACAATTAAAATATTTATTGTAGCCTAAATCTAAACTTATAACATTAATGTAATTAAATTAAATATAAAACAAGCTATTTATCACTGCCAGGACATTAACGTTTTTATAGAAAATATTTTATAGTTTGTTATAGAAAAACAAGTCCAGAGCCTCGACCATAACATTATAACAGGCATCTTCCTATTAGAGACCTGCACGATCGCGGGACCCATCACAGTGGAGCGCGGCGCGGGACAATGATGTGCGGGTAGAGACTCGTGTTTGCGGGATGCGAGAGAATAATTAAATCTTAACCGTGCCGGAGCGGGTTTGACCCGCTAAGCCTGGTTTGTTTGACTAGTGTGACTAGCCTTTTGGAAAATTGTTCAGTTTTGATATCGTGGTGGATCGCCACAAATAAATAGATGTCTGGGAAACACATCCCACAGCTCAACCCCAGAAAGCAACATAGTGTTGGCCCAGATCCGGCCCACATCTGACCTGGCCCGAAAATGCTTGCTGTCTGGGACAACCTGAGCCCAACTTCATTACTCATCACTTGAACTGCGTTTGTAGCTGGTGCCACTAGCCAGACCAATAAACAAACAGACCGGAAGTTAACTTTGGGCTAGGTGCGTGCGCCTGATGAAAATGTCTATAAACAATTAATTTTAAAGTCCTATATGCTTTTAGTTCATATAAGCTCTGTTGTTTGATTTCTTATTTCTTCTTTTAGGAGAAATATTTGAGAAAACATTGACACTTCAAGGAGACACAACTAAGCAAAAAGACCAACAATACACTTCTACAATGGGTAAGAAACAGTTTAAATCTTAAAGATTTTATTTGTTTTGTTTGTCAGTTTGTCAGCTTTGTTTCATGAGTCTCTTATACTTTAAATGTTAGTCTCTGATATGTCTTTCAGTTCATTAAGATTTGGACTCCATCATCATCATCATCCTTTTCATCATTAATTAAATCAACAAATGCACTGTAGATACTTAAATATGATATCTGTAGTCTCTGTAGTGGACACTTGAGACAAAACATGGGCTTTAGAGATTAAAACAAAGCAAGAACAAAATACATTTCTCTAGATCAGCATAGTTAAAGTCTTTGAGCATTGCATTTCAAGTTTGAAACTGCTCTTATGTGTTACAGTGAACAATTGTGTGTTGTGTGGCATGGCATCAGATGGTGCTGATTGGAGCCTCTCGTGAATTGGCACTCTAGTTCTGGCACCCGAACAACGCAGCCGCATATGGAACATTCCATTTGTCAGAATTATTTGCAGCACTTGGAAATAAGTGCTGTGTGCATGTTTCAAAGATGTCTGATGGAAGAAGTCATTAGCTATGCCATCGGTATTAATGTGGGAAAATTGTAGAAGCCCTTCTTAGATCACGCTTAGCCGTCCAAAGTGCCACTGCAGTGAAAATGCCACACACTTCATGCAGGTGAAGAGACAAAGTGGGTGTTATTTACTAAACTGCATGCTGAAATATAACTATAGTTCTGGACTTTTTCAAACCGTCTGAATTCTTCTGTGGTTTCATCAAAACGCCTTGCCCTCACAGACAAACAGTTCTTCGGAGTACTTGATTCAGATTAGTCAGGTATAGCATTGTGGCGGTAAAATGTTTTGAGTAAATAGTAATGTGCACTCTCTTTATGGAATATTTTGATTATTTTTCACCCTTAGATTCCAGATTTTCAAAATGTTGTATCTAGGCCAAATATTGTTAAAATTAAAAAAAAAATTACCCTTATGACTGGTTTGTGGTCCAGGGTCCCAATTTGGATCTCAAATGAAATAAGGACACAGTGTTGTTGACATTTTGCTCATGCAAACATCCAGGTTGCTGAATAGAAGAGATTTTTCCACATTCCGGTCTGTCCACAATATACTTAGTCTGTCAAATCGTCAGTGCTGAAAGGCTCTGATAAGCTGCTAAAGTGAGACCAGTTTAATGTCAGCTACTCATATGACATTGTAGCTCATCACACTGTCCAATTTTGGCCTACAGTCTAGTCTATGATTCTACAATAGTCCAGTAACAGAACAGAATGTTGGAGCCCGGTCATGCTAAGATGTTGACTACTGCCTGCAGCTTTAAAAGAAGTAGTTCTGACATCCTCAGTAAAGCAGTTAAAAATAGAGGTTGTGTACATACACAAATACATCTCCACCAAGCCATTCAAACCATGTTCACACGGTTCTTAAAGAAATCAATCGAGAGGTTTACTGCCATTCAGCTGAAATGAGGCAGAGTTGTTGTTTTCTCTACATCTGGGCGAGACCTCAAGGTTTTCTTTGTAAAATCAATAAGACTCCATTTGCAGTTGGGCTGGTTTCTGTCTGTCATTCACGTCTGGACAAGAAAACCAAAACAAACCAGTTTATTTGTAAAAAGGCACTTATATGTGTCTGTCTGCGGTTTTTAGGTCATGTTCACTTGTTTTCAAGAAAGACAAAGCATTATACGAAAATAACAAAACACAACAAAACAAAAAACTCGTCCTTCTTCTGAATTTTTACTTAGGCTATTAGAGATTCAAAAAAATTATTTCTGTAGTTAATGTGACTACTCTCACATTTAGATTTAGCTGAAATTTTCCTCTAAATACCAGTTTTAGTGAAAATGCATGAATATAGAATGTAAATGTAAATTAGAATGTAAAGTTACATAATTTATCTAATACATACATTTTAGAAAACATATTGACGGACATCAATAGAAGATTATGCTTTGAAAAAGAAGACACAAGGTTTAGGATGAATCCATAAATCATTTATTTCATTTCTGAATCATTGTAGTTAAATGTCATGTTGGTGCCACCAATAGTTAATTTTTTTCTCATGGTAGGTACAACAATACTTATTGGTCTTCAATGCTTCATTTAATTAAATTATTATAATTAAATTTAATTATTATAATTAAATTCTGTCATATAAAGATTTGCAAATAACTTATCTAAATGGTTTAATCTAGATTTGATTTATAAGTAAATCAAGGAGTGCTGGAATGATCCAATTAGTTGACGTGTTATAAATCATGTGGTTAAATGCCTTGTTGTCACAATACACACATATTAGATACCATGTGAGGGCTTATAAACAATTTTTTTTTTACAGAAATGTGGACCAGTCAAGAATTTTATGTCCAAAAATGTGATAATCAGGCCGAAAATTGTTGTGACAGCTAGGGTATAGAAATGCATCTTTATATATAAATGTTTTTCATGTTGTTGACATCTGTTTTTAGGAATTTGAAGTTTGGTTCATGCATGTAAATTAAGTGAATTTTAAGTGAATTAAGTGAATTCAGTTTTTTGAAAACTGATTTGCTAAGAGAAAGGCAGGTTCAGATTACGTGTTACAGCTTGCTTTTTAATGAGCAAATAAAATAAAATTAAACATCGAAACACTGAAAAAATTTACATTATACTAATTTAGTATTTTTATGTTCAATTTTCATGTTTAATTCAGTGTGTTACTTGATGTTTCTTTGTAATTGATGTGAAATTTAAAAGCAGAGTGAAAATGTCTACATCAATTTTTTTTTTATGTACCATTGAACTCTCAAGAAGGTCTTTCTCTATCATTTACTGATAAACAAGAGCCCAGCTGGTTATATTCTGACCAGATTTTAGACATTTTAATGTCAAATTAGCTAAATGCATTAACTGTGTTAAATTTAACACTGTTAAACATATTTCGTTTAATTAACCTCATAATTTACCTCAGAACTTTGACAGCCCTATGCACATGTCATGCATGCTTTGATTGGTGTTTTGGTCACTTTCAAGTACAGAAGACCAGTCAGAAAAATGTTGGTCTTTGCTTTGATGGGCTTATGTGAGTAACGCTAGAGATGATGAGGTGAGAAAGTGGGGGATAACAGGAAGACACTGCTGTGACGGAGGTAGAGAGGGCGGGACGTCCCAGCTGGACCCGTCTTTGAAATGTGGAAACAGGGAAGAAAGAATCTGATTCAGGGAAATACCAACAAGGTGCTCTTCACGGGAATCAGAGGAAGTCCCAGAGAAGGACTTACACTCCATTAAGTCGTAACCAAATGCATGTGCCTCTGCTTTCAACTCTGTGCACTACTTTGTTATTTGTCTATTAGCACTAGAGGCTCAATGGCTGCAGTTAAATGGAGTCCTCTTTTGCTACAGTGGTTTCTGTGGGGTTTAACTCAAATGAAAAGGCAACGTTGCGGGCTGATGTGAAAATGAATACAGAGTTAGAAAGCAGATATGAAGCAGCTTTGAAGTGGCCTGTAAAGATTTTGGCCGGTCTTAAGAGAAGCCGTTTCTCAAACCCTGGCACCCCACACATTATAGTTTTTATTACAATTGGCAACCTTCAGGAGATCTGGAGAAACGAAGATCTGGAATAATCTTTTAAGCCTCTCTCCAAGTTCTTTCTTCTCCATAGTCACGGAGAGCTTTTTATTTTTGATCTGTCTATAATAATAGGTTTCACTCTACATATTAAGTTTTAAGGAGGAGTATATCCAGACCATCCAGCCAGTCGTATTGTTAAAAGTATATAAATGCAATTTCAACACACTCCATCTATTCCTCCTCCACCTTTATTTTCCTACTTAGGCTTATTGGTAAACTTTGCTGTAGAGTCCATTCTCACCTCTAAAGTCCTTCTATTTTGCATTACCTGACCAGTTTAACCTTTGCACGATCGCTTGTTTTTCAGATATAATTAAAAGGAAATCTGTTTTAAGTAATTATTTGGTTAGACTGGATTTGACCTTCATATCATATCTTGAGATGCCATTTCCTAACATTTTAAGATTTATTCCCCAAGATAATGCTAGAGTAATGTCTTTTCTAAATAAACATGCAAACATTAGTGATTCTTGGCATCGTGGTGTGGCTGATGTTTTTCAACTCTATCACATCTCCCGAGGGTTGGATGACGGCTGACCCTGAGCAACAAATGCAAGGGCGGGAGTGACACGGGTGGCTTCATGCTAACAAAACTGAGATGGAAAAGTTACATGCAACCTTATGGGTATAAAACGGATCCCCACCAGCTCATCAGGGAGTTCATCAGTGGTCGAGATGTGTGTCTGTGCCGCAGAGGACACTCCAGGGGATTTGAGTGTTTATCCCTGAGGTTATCAGTTCACCTGGTTTCCAATCGAAACCATCTGAGACTCGCTCACTCACTGACCATCACACTCACATGACTCTAACTAACTGCTTCGTAATGTTTTTAAGGTTAAAATGATGCAGTATGTTTTCAACCCTCAGTTGAATTGCCCATTAGATCTGTGGTTGCATGTCATTATTTAGAGAAGACATTTAGTGTAGGGTTTGTAAAGTGGCTTGTCACACACAGAAAGCACACACACCATCCCCCTTGCCGAGTGATTTCCCAGGGGTTGATTCAGAGGTCACAGAAAGGCCATCAATAGCTGACCTGATAATAAGTTCATTCTACTTTTTGACTGCTTTTATTTAAAGACAACATGGTATTGGAATTGATCAATTTACAGTTTTATTAAATTTCCCTGCTAGTTTCGTACCATGTTGTCCTAACATGACCAAGCTGAAAGGAAGCCGTCCAATTAGGATTTGCTGCTAAATAAGAATGGAGGCTCATTCTCATTGTTAGAGCCCAGATGGTAATATAGACTTTCCTGTCTCCACAGGCCTCCTGAGAGGAGCATGGGGTAGAGAGCAGCCCACAGCCAATTTATCCACCCCTTCGTTGAGTTGCATGTGCTGCTGGTGAATTGCACCCTGAAACTTTCATGTTCCCTTGACTGGAAGTTAATTAGGAACATCTGTATTTGGCAGCAGGGGCAAGCCATGACATGTCACCGACAAACGATAGGGTTATCAGTTTTATTTGGCACTGAGTAAAAATGATGACTCATTGACATTGTCTTTTACGTTGTTTAGAGTTTGCCGAGAGCTGATGAGTGATCTGAATGAATCATCGAGCAAGATCACAAATAATCAATCAATGATGTGATGGTCTGCTACCTCAGTGACAGTAGATGAAGCCAAGACATGTGCGAGCATGCAGGTACATATGAGATTGAAAGAAAAAAAATATATGAGCATTAGTGTTTGTCATCCTAGACTAAAAAAGGAGTTCATATTAGCTTGTCTAATATTCTTCTTCTGTGAAACATAAATTAAGATATTTTTAAATATTTAGACTTTTGTATGAACAAAAGCAGTTGAAACGTTCTTCAGAATATCTTCCTTTTGTGATAAAAGAAAGTCATAAAAGATTGGAATGGCATGATGTAAATGACGAAAAAAATGTAATTTTTAAAGACATAATGTAGTTCATCCAAAAATAGATTTGTGCCATTATTTACCCAACATCACGTCATTACACAACCATAAGACTTTAGTAAATCTTCAAGACACCAATTAGGATATAAACAAGCTTGATTTAGGTTTTTATTCACATATGAATTAAAATATAATGTTTACCATGTAATGTGTACTATGCATTTGATCATTGTTTAGATGCAAATAAAACCATAAACTAAATCTGTTCATCATATGAAGCTATTGTATCACTTCATAAGACAACATAAAAAAAAAATACCATGGGAGTCAATGGGTTACCACAAACTCTTTAGTTAACCATTTTCTTCTTTTTTTTTTAAATTAAAAATATCTTAAACTGTGTTTCGAATGTTTCCCAAATTTTAGGTTTGGAATGACATTAGGGCAAGTTCATGATGGAATCTAAATTTTTGGGTGATCTGTTCTTTAAGTCTCAAAGTTATCTCCTTCCTAAAGAAGAGTGATAGAAACTGCATATGAGTGGGCCGTATTTCATCTGTCTGATTTTTCCACGTTTGTGACAGTGAGAGATGTCCTCTGCCAGCTGTGTTTAAGCAAGCACAAGCTGTTGCCAGTCAGAGCAACTCCCCATGAGTTTCAGAAGCAAGGTGACTGGCCTTGTTATTATCTCATCAACCAAAAGAACAAAAGATGACTGCATGGTTGCAGTCATCCATGCGTACTGCAGTTGCCTTGGAAACCAGCTGCTTAGCAGGAATGTTGGAAGTAGGTACGGGCAGGGGGCCAGTGGGGTTACAGAAGGGGGCCCGGGTTACACCCCTCTCCAACATTTGGAGATTAAGCCCATTGAGAATGTAACGGTTCAGGAAACTGATCAGAGCCACAGGTCAACACAAACTGAGCTGTATGTTTTGCAACTCTAGAGCTGACCGAGCAGTTTTCCAGCTTGGAAAAGCCTCATGTTAGAAAAAAGTGGCGTGACTGGGAGAGGAAGCCATTCTTAATTAGTTGTACCCACTGCATGGCACGCTGCAAGTCAAGCATGCTTTTTCCACATGATACAGGCTAAACGGACGTCAATATAGACCATTAGACTTATTCAAGTGATTTAACAGAATGGGAGAAGCTAAAGCAGACTGAGAGAGGTTTCTTATTTGCACCTAATCCCTGTAATTTTAAATCCATCAATCTAATTTATATTTCATGAGTTCTTCTCCATCTCAGGCCACAGGGTTCAGAGATTGAGCAGGGATATGCATTTCCAGAACCCTCTCGAAAATAAATCACACTGGCTATGGGCCTTATTCATGAAACATGAGCTACCAAAATTTTGCTCAAACCTTTTAAATGTTCTATTTCTCAAAGAATCAGCACAACTAGTTTCACATTTCAAATCAGCGTGTTTGAAGGATTTCTGAAGACTGGAGTAATGCTGAAAATTCAGCTTTTCCATCACAGGAATAAATGACATTTTAAAATATACTAATATTAAGAATGATTATTTTAAATTGTAATAATATTTCAATATTTAACTGTATTTTTGATCAAATAAATGCAGACTTTGTAAGTATAAGAGACTTTTATCAAAAAACTAAAAAACAAATAAAAATATATTATCAACGTCAAATGTTTGAATTAAATGTATTATGCTGGTGTTTAATAAACAAATATTTGTATTTGGAATAAAACAGAATTCAGCCAACATTTCAAACAGAATTACTGTATGCTACATTGATGACACTGATAACTTTGTCATATGACACATTCGATTTTTTTAAATACAAAAAAGTTTCATTAAAACACAATTTTGTATAAAAATTTCTAACAGTAAGGAAATGGGTCAGGAATGACATTGTAGATTATATTACTTCCAGTTTACTGTTAAAAATTGCTGTAAAAAAAAAAAAACGGGCCAAATATTGACTGTTTTATAACTGTTTTTCTACAGTTTGTTGCTGTAAATTAATGGTTGCCAGCAAAAAAGTGTTTTTCTACAGTTTGTTGCCATTAAGTCAAGGAAAAAACTGCAAGATACTGTAAAATGTAAAAGTCAGATTTACCAAATGAAAAAGTTAATTTGACTAAAATATTTGTGGATATCCATATAAATAAAGTAATGCAAAGTCAAACACTGATAATGAGAGTAAATACTGAACTCAACTCTATTAATGTGTGTTTGCACAAGAGAGATCTATTAGTTTAATGTATTAACAAATTGTATTACAATAGTTTAATGTATTATAAATTACTGTTATTTAACGGCAAATTTTTTTACGGTATAAAGTTGAGCACATTGCATTGTGGGATATGTGTGGTCTGTGATTTGACTTTTGTAGTAGGTCATGTACTGAATAGGAAATGCTAGAAGATAGTTTTCTCCAATATGTTAGACTTCTTTAAGTCATATTTACATACTTGTGCATGCTCTGAAAAATATGCATGCTGCACACTGCAGAATTAGTATATGTGACATTCTATTCTCATCTGCAGAGCTCATAAGTCTGTATTTGGCCTTGACTTGAGAACTGGGGTATAAAACCAATGCCTTACACAACACTTGATGATTAATGGTGTTATCGAGTTCTCTTGGTGCATTAAAATACCCACCAAATGACAAGAAGTGGTCTTCTAAATCATCCTAAAACAGTGGTGTGGAAAACAGAAAGCTTGACACACAAAGATTGCAAGCAATAGCATGCGTAGCTGCAAGCAAAAGATGAAGGCAGAGATTGCTCCAGGGAAGGAAATGAGGTGGTCAGAGACCACTCCACATGCTAATCCTCTCTTTCCCGGCTCATAGTCTGGCTGCACCGGTTCCCGTCTCCGTGTCTGTCTCGCAGGCGAATGGGAACGTATCTGGTGCTCTTTCAGCGCCAGCACTAGAGCGCTCCGACCATGTTTTTTCAATTGTGCTGATGAGACAGGCTGGCTCCTAATAAACGTAGCCTTTGGTTTTAAATGACACGTCTAATTTCACATACTCTGATGAGAGACTGTGAAAAAGTGTGGCACAGCCTGAGACACGCAAACCATGCATGAGTCATTTAGATCCTTCTAGATTAATTCCATTTCCTGTGAAGATAAAGTGTGCCACAGCTTTTATATCTGATTAGGGTACTTGGGGGAGTTGATTACAATTAGTTTGGGTGTAATCTCATTTCACAGCACCTCATGGGGAGGCAAATGTTTTTTTGCAAATGTATCTGCATGATTGGTCGAGGTGTTAATCAGGTTTGATGATACCTGCTGGCTAAATAAAGCAAAGAATAGACCTGTTCTACATAACATCACTGAGGAATTGTGGGTAAATGATATTGCTCAACATTATTTACATTATACAACATCATCCACTGTGAAATAGATAGTTGTCTTTTTTATATATATATACAATAGTCAAAACTAGTGGTGCTTTCCCGTGTAAATTCCGTTGCCACAATGCTATGTTGTTGTGGATGGTGGCATAAACTAAGTGATTGCTAGGGTAGTTATCAGGGCATTACTAGGTGGTTGCTTACTGGCCCAAGTAAAAAGAAACCACTCTCAAGTAGCAATCCTCATTTATGGTGACAGATAAACATGTACTACCAAGTTTAGTCATTGTTTCTCATTACTTCATTTGTGTATTTTTGAAACTGTATCCATAATTGCAATTTTAATTTCATTTGAAGGACAAAGAACACTACTTCCAAACTTTCAATGATGGCTTTGTCAAAGTTTTGTTTGAAACTTTTGGAAAACAAAAAAACCTTGAAGGTTTATAGGGCTTACAGACAGAGAGAAGGATAGAAGGATAGAACGACAGACAGACCAACAGACAAACAGACAGATAGACAGATAGATAGGCATCACTAAATGCATTAACTTTTTTCTAGTCATGACTCTTCATTAAAGTGCCAGTTTCACACAGACCAAAGTTTGACCAAACGTAGAGCTGTTCACCAGACAGATGGTTCCTTTTGTGTTTTTCACTTCCACCCTCTTCCTTTAGCTTGCATACAGGTTAGAAGGAAAGACTCAAGACTCAGACACATTCCAAATGAAACTCCACTGCGATAATATTTGTCTTGACACCCAAAGCTTCCTGAACTCTTTGTGAAGGAAGAGATTGGAGGTGTCATCTGTATGGCACATTAAAGAGCTCTGGCTGTTTATTTGTTGTCAGATGGGGAGGCAGGGTGAGAAAAACCAGGTCTGTCCTGCTGTTCAGCACCACACAACCAAAGGGAAGTGAACCTTTCTTGGTGACCCCCCAACAAGGGCTCACTCAGGTTTTTCCAATTTATGGATGCTCCTGCACAGTTCAGTCACAAAGAGGGTCTATATTTGGGGCTCTGCAATGAAGCAGATGTGATTGAGGAAAACATCAGTCAATTCACTATAGAGAGTGAAAGTAAAAAACTGATGAAGCTTTCTAATGCTGCATGAATGCCATATATTCTCTGAGACAGACAATGAGAGACAAAACTGCTTCAGCATATGCTGATAATGGTATACAACAGCATTCAATTATTCCCTTAATATTTATCTTGTGGCCTGTATAGTGATGAGAAGAAATCTATTTCGCGTTAAACAGGTTGTTTTTGAAAGTCGGTGCACGAAATAAAAGCTTAAGTTTGATTGATGACTGCAGAGTTAATCATTTTAATTATAGGACTATAATTCATTGTATAAATTAATAGACCTGTTAAAAAAAATTTTCATCTTCAATGAGGAGTAAGCTAGCCTAAACTTGAATTATCCTCACAGCGTGTAATGCGGTGATGCACTATGAAATTATAGCGGGGCAATAATTTTATGTAGGCCTGATTTAATAATAAAAGTAACCTACTACTACTACAAAGCTACTACTACTACTGTGATAATGATATTATTAATAATAATAGGCCTAATGATAAGAAGAATGTAACAGGCCTACATTAATTGGAAATGCTAAATCCTCTTAATATTGCTTGTATCTCTGGCTATTGTCAATACATGCATCTCAGCATGGGGAGGTAATCGCGTCCCCTGCGTGCCCATCCACTATGCCACTGTGTGGAAATATTTGTATGAATCGTCTGCACTTTATCTATTGTAAAAATAAAAATAAAAAATTGTTTGAATTTACCATGTTTTCCTGCCAGTTGGCATTGAGAGTGAATGACACTTGATGGTCAGAAAAAAATATTAAATAGGCTAGAGTAAAAAAGAAAAAAATCCCTACTTTCTTTCTTTTCTATGCATGTTCATAAACTGTATTAATTTGTAAGTGTCATATTTGTATCATCAAAGGTAATGTAAATGGATTAAGATTTAGCTGGTTAATATAGCCCAGGTAGTCTCTGCTGGTAGATGTTGTAACCACACCATCTGGCCCCAGAACCCAAAATACTTAATTTCTTTAACTGGGTATTTCAGTAACACTTTGAGGAAACTACCTGCAGAGCAACATCATTTTATAAAGGGTAAATTATACTGCCAGGAGAGGGGTTCAAACCCAACAAGGACATTTGTCCATTGGATCGTAAGGCCAATGCCTAACCACTCATCCTGGTCCCTATGTGATGCTAATAACCCCTCTGTGTGTTTCACAGGTTACTTCAGGAGCACTTAAACAGCAGTGTAGCATTATTGTATGAACCCACAAAGCATTTTTATCCATGGGAGGCCATTTAAAGATTGCTCTGTATGCTGACAGCATCAGATTCTGGTTTTCTCCAGGTATTAGTCAAAATTTCATAATTTTTACTCAATCTTTCCACATTACACTCAGTGCATTAATGCACAAGTAAATAGTAAATGAATGAGTGTCCAAAGCATATGCATGAATGTATGACACTTTTTGTGCTTTATCAGCATATAGTAAAGCAGTGAGTGATGTATGCAATGACAAAAAAGAGATTAACCCCTAAAATCCAGTCACAAGTAGTTACAGGCTACGGGATTCGTCTCACACTGCCAGGTGTAAACAGATGTTTGTTAATAACTACATGCAGCCACACGATTGCATTCAAAGTTCACATTGCTCTACCAGGACTGGGGTTCAAACCAATAAAGTCACTCATCCACTGGTTCTTATTTTCAACACCTTTAGCACTCATTCTTTTTTTTTTTTTTTTTTTTTTTTGATAAACTAATTTTTGAAAACACAACCACATACAGTCATATTGCTGTTCTTTTAAAATTCTCACTGATTTACCAGGAGTGGGGTTTGAACCCACGAGGACATTTGTCCATTGGATCTTAAGTCCAACGCCTTAACCACTCGGCCATCCTGGTCACTCTATTCTGTGTTACTACATACATTAGCCACTCACACATCCTGGTTACTTTGTTGTTTTGAAAACCCCTTTGTTTCTTCTACAGGTACTTCATAACCACTTTGAGAAACCAATTGGCGGTAATGGGACCACATACAGTCACATTAATATAATCCATTGAAAAATCACATGAATCTACCAGAAATGGGATTTGAACTCATGAAGACAACTGCATCCATTAAGTTTGTCCATTGGAACCAGTGCTGATAACACAACCACATACAGCTGCATCACTATGCAGGGCAAATTTCTTATTGTTATTATTAAAGAATTCAAGATGGCCACGGGTTGTCTGCTGGCTTGTTGTCACTATGTTGCTTTGCAGGCTTGCCATGGCCTCTCACCTAGGTCAAGTGTTTTATATATATTGTTATGGGTGATATAACCGTTAGTGGTCGAAACCTGTTCTTACTCATGTTTGCCAAGCCCTTCTTTATTTACATCTCTTTAACACAGACTGCTGCAGACGTATCCTGAATGATGACCACTCCTTTAACTCATGGATGTCATCTACCTTTCCTGTGGTTAGCTGTTGCTCAACAAGTTGCTGTCTTCATAATAAAAAGCGCCTGAGAAAATTAGGAAAGTGCAGCGGTCTCCCTGTAAGGCTAAAGAGATGCAGGTTTTCATTGATATGGTTTCTATTTTTGGCCCTTTTAGCTCTTTGCCCCATATTTTTAGTTATTTGGGGAAATGTTCATCCATACACCAAAAATCTGGGTGCCGTTTTTTTTTTTTTTTTCAAAGTTGAATTTCCTAAAAAAAAAAAGTTAATACTTGTTGAAAACTACTTTATGCTACTTAAGATTAAACCAGTGCTCACATCTAGAGATTTGGGGATCATCCATGCTTTTATATCATCTTGACTGGACTATGGAGATTTGATTAATTTATGCTAACTTTCAGTGACTGTCCATATTAAAATGGAAGTTTTATTTTCATGACTGGATTTTGAGATTCCGTCCATGTTTTCTGCTTCACGGAAATCATAGCGCTGTATGCGTCAAGAACCGGGTTGACCGGGCAATCAGTACAACCGGTACTTAAAGAAACCTGGTACCGTGACATTTTCATTTTTTTAGTAGCTACCGACCTGGTACCGAAGTACCGGGTCTTTTGACAACAACTTGTGTATTTAGGAATTTCTTATTCATTGGTGAATCAGTTGCATCTTGCACAAAATGCTGCTGCAAGACTATTGACCAGTATGAGAAAGAGGGTCAGAATCACTAAGATTTTAACATCCCTGTAATGGATTTATTTCAAAGCCTTCTTAAGAATTATTTACATTTTAAATACTCTCACACTATCTCATATTTGTCAGATCTTGTTACTCTAAATAAGCCAGTAAAGATATCTGCTGATAAACTATTGCTCCAGGTACCCTGGTCCCGACTCCAGAGAAAAGTGATTGGACATTTTTGATAGCCTTAATTTCTTTAAGGAGTAATTTACCACTAGCCATCCACTCTGCACCCTCTCTGATCGCTTTTAAAACAGCTTTGAAGAAGTACTTTTAGGCCTCGTCCACACGGTGACGCATTTCTGTGAATATGCACAATTTTTTTATCGGATAGGCGTTTCGTCCACACGGATCCGGCGTTTTCGCAAGGTGAAACCGCAATTTTTTTAAACCGGGTCCCAGAGTGGATAAATTTGAAAACGCCGTCTTTGCGTTTTCGTCTGGACGGCTAATCCGTATATTTTCTGAAACGATGACGTCATCAGCCCACGTCTCCCCCCTAGTCAGACACCTCTACATAATGTAACAGCAACAAAAACATGAACAAACACTGAACGATTGTCTTTTTATTAACTAACATTAACACTGATTAATAAATGTATTGTTCCATGTTCGTTTGTGTACCAAGCGCAAGGTTTATGAGCATAGTCCAAGTCTTCTTCTCTGTTTTTAGTGTATCTCTGTGGCAGAATTACAGCGACACATACTGATCTGGCATGTATACTACATCATTTTGCGGTTTCGTGTGGACGCGGATATTTCTTGAGACGAGGAAAAAAGATCGGATTGGGGTGTGGACGGGGCCTTATATCTTTGCTTTTCAGTCTGATTTAGGAGAGTTTTTTATGATGCTGTGGTTTTTTATTGTCTTTATTTCTTTTTTTATTGTATTGCATATCACTTTTGGCTGGTTATGTTGCAGTAGAAATGTGCTTTAAAATGAACTACACTCCTTATTCACCCTTAATGCAGAATGAGCACATCCCCTTAAGTATCTTCCCCATTTGTGACACGACCATGTTCGGCTTTGATCGCCTTCTGTACGGCTCACCAAGCAAACACTTTAATTAGTGCTTTATTGACTAATGCTTTTTTCTAGGTCTTGTGTCACTAGCTTTACCGGCCACTGCCTATTCTTTGTGGATTAACCTCTTTCTGTGCACAGTTTAACCAGCCATTGTCCTGCAGTAACGTGAACTGTTCTTCCAGGAGGTTTCCACACAAAAGCCCTTCAGAGCCCAGGCAGACCTCAAAGACCCATCATCCCTCCATCTCCAGCTCTTCAAAGACTCCTTCATCATTCTGAATCCCTCTGTTCCTCCTCAGCCCCTCATTTAGGAGCAGGACCCCACTGGCCCTCACCTCCCCCACTGACCAACACACTTATCCCAGTGTCTCTTGGGAGCTTGGAGCTCATAAGTAAGACCTGGACAGCTGATAATGACTTTGCAGAGGAAGGAGAGTACTGCTGCGTTTTTGTGGTTATGGCAGTGGTGGTCTGTGTGTACATTCAGGGTCCAAAATCAATACTCACCAAAAGCTAGAAGAGAGTAAAAAATGTCTTTTGGCAAAAACAGTATCATAGTGGTCAAAATTGCAACGTAAGAACAACAGACTGAGCCTTTTTGGCATGCTTAAATGAAAAAACAAGAGAGATGCAAACAATTTACCAAAGAAAAGCTGTTTATATCTAACCACTTTTACCATGAATTTCACTACAAATCCAAAAGTTTTATTATTTTAGTTATATTTTAGTTATGTATGCGTAACTCTAGAATTCCATGTGGAAACTGATTCCTGGTGTTGGAAACAAGAAACAAAATAAAAATAGGTCTTTTATGTTTTTGTGATATACGTAGTTGGTGTTTCGCTTGATGGGACTGATAGACTGGCAAATAGGAGAGACTGGGGCTAGTTGTCACACTTTTATTCCAATGAATATCTCTCAAAGTAAATTTCTGTTTTAGATGCCACAAAAAGCTACTGAACATTATTGCTTTTTACAGATGCAGTTGATTGAACACACATTGACCTTTTGTGGCAATATGTCTCAACAGCAAGGCAGTGATGTCACATGAATGGGTTATCATAGTTTTTGTATTTTTTATTAAATCAATGAAATGAAGCCCTGAATGCTAAAATGTAAAAGGTAAAATCTAAATAAATTATATATAATAGTTATAAGTTTTTTTGTTGTTGTTGTTTTTAGATCATGTCATATAATTTGAATCGGGGGTGGGGGGATTTATTATCCTATCCCCATTTCTGCCAAGCACTTAAAAAAAATAAATAGTCAGAGCAGCCCTTTCATCTGAGAGCAACTCCTTGTAATGAGCAGACCTTTGCCATGCTAATGAGTGTTCAATTGTTCCTGTTTATCTGTGGCTTCTCCATCAGCAGGAGCAGCACTCTTGGTTGGGGTCTTCATCCTGTCCATCTCCTAAAAACCCTGTTGGATCTCAGCGTAAAGGGGGGCAGATAGTCTCCTTTGAAGCACAAGCAGTTATTTTATTATCTTGCTGGGTAATTGCGGTGGCTTTTTGGTGTTAATGATTTCTTGATATTGTATAGATGAGTAAATCCCAGCATGGGCTTAATTATAATTTTTTTTCTGTTATTTTTTCTTCTTTTGTCCATCATACCTGACAGGTTACTAGGGAAGGGTTCGCTTATTGCAAGGTGCTGCGAATCAATACACCACACTAGTTCTTTTTCAATTAAATGGCATGGGGATGGAGAAAGATGAGTTAGACAGACAGAAGGGAACTGGTTTATTGGAGACTCAATAACTGAAGCTATTTATATGCGCAGCCTCCTCGTTTCCTTAATGACCTCTTTACCTATTTCAGGCCACCCGAGAGCTTCAGTCTGTGTTGAACGGACTGAACAGAGCTCTACCGCAGTCTTTGTCTCTTGATCTCTCTACAGTTACATGTCTGAAGAATGTTCTTAAGTTACTGGAATACCAGTGTTTCTAAAAATGAGTCTGTGCTCCCCCTGAGAAAAACAGTGAGAGATTTACACAGCTGGTCCATGAGCACAACACAAACGGTTCGTTCTTTTTTCTCTTTTCAATATGCAGAGGGCAGTGGGTACACATTACATTCCCTCCAGCATTACTCACCCCTCATCTGAATCCTGCGATCTGAGTGATTTGTGTGTATATTGATTCATTCTTATTGAGTTATTTATGTACCAGTAGTTTTTTTTTCTTTGCTCAGTTGCCATAGTTGCCAATAAAGAATCTTTATTTTATTTTATCATTTTGATCAATTATCTTATGTTTTGTTGAGTTGATTGTGCTCACTTAAAAACATGCAATTCTGTTGGATAAATGTATGGAAATCAGTATGACGTTATCAAAGTTTCACAAACTTAAATCTTATTATAGCTGTTGAAGTTACTAACGATACTGTCATTGCCTAAATATTTAAATTCCAAGTTAATTGTAAGAAGGAACATCTCTACTATAGCAAGTTAGCCATTGTGTAGCAGTCCTGTCATAACCACACAATATAGTTTAACTTCATGGTTGCCAGATTTGTTCTTTGCTGATGACATGTTACCACCATCCTCCATTACTGTACTTCATTTGAAACTTGTTCTTCTCTACCAGAAGTGGGGTTCAAACCCACAAGGATATCCTTTCACTGGATCTTAAATCCAATGGAAAACTCTTCTCTGCTGTTCATGAGATTTGAAAAAGGTAATTTAACATTGTTACTTTTATTTCTTGATATCCTTTTCAGATGCCATATGTCACCTTCTGGTCTATCTAGTGTGCTAGGATGGATGAGTTTGACTCAAGGGATGCAGTGTGGTCATATCTGTGAGTTTATCTGAGGCAAGTCTTTAAATTCCTCTTGAGGAAGATAAGAATTGTAATCTTAACTTGCTGTCTTTTCAATCTGTCTTTGTCTGTCTGTTTCTTTTTCACTCTCATTTCAGCTCAAATTGCATTACATTGCTGTTTCATACTGGCATTCTTGTTTTCCATTGGTTTTTTTTCCATTGAGTTTTTTGCATGTCACATGTCATGCAGCAGTGATTGTGTGATCAATGCTGAAGGACATCTGCTCTAGAGGAACCACAGCATGACATGTGTCCTTGCTTTTGTATCTTGACTGGAATTACTGTAAAGGCAGAGAGTTCTGAGTATAGTTTATAAGCTTCTGTGTTCATAAATCAAGCCAAAGGCTTTTTCATTCACTCATCTTTAAAGCTTTCCTCCAAACAGCTGTTAACAACAATGTTTTCTGGAATGTATCAGTTTATTGATCGAATCTTTTTAAAAGAAAGCTCCTTTCATTATTGCAACACCAATATATATCTGTCAAATGCTCTGGGTAGAAACATAAACCATATATATGTGTCCACAAAATGATCTTTGTACTTGATTATAAGGGGTTTCGAGGAGCAGCTGTTGTTCTCTTGCATTGTTTGTTGATTAATTATTCTCATTTCACTGCATTTGTTATATTTGTTACGTGTGAACCATTTATATTAGCCCTACATCAGTGTTAACCAGAGCCATAGTTAACATGCTGATGTTAGCAGTTTATCAAGAGGTCTCAGCTAACCGTTTAATGTTTTAAAACATTTTCTAAACATTTCATTTTTGGTTTTAAGAATGTTAAACTTTCTATCTGCACAGAGCAGTAAGCTATTTTGAATGTATTGCAATGTTTCTAAGAGTGTTCAACATTTATTTGTAATATTCATATAGTGAGCTGCATTGCTGAATATGTTTAAAATACTGTTTTAAAAAAGCTAAACCGTCCACATTATTTAAACATGATTAGATTTTTTTAAAGGAACTATGTAAAAAAAAATGTGTCTGTGATGACATTTCTTCAAAATGATCATATGTTGCATCTTGCATGTTTTGCAATGCTTTTAAAGTGACATTCAGCACATTCAGTTTTATCTGAAACAGATGTACGGGAATCTGTCATCCTTTGATTACACTGGTCATAGTATCTATATCACTCTATATATGTAAGTGTGAACTTGTGAGTGCTCTATAGTGTTTAAAAATAACATACAACCTTAACTATACACTATGCTAAATATAAGGTGTAAATCATAAATTTGATTTCTTAGGAATGTAAGAGCACAGCTATATAATTTGTTGTCAAATTATACCTCTGCAATGCAGTATGAATTAGTTGAATACTTAGAGTTAAGGTTTTTTTTACCCTTTTGGCAATAGTAATAATAATGGATGCTTGACTTAGCAAGCACTACTAACTAATGTTGTGATGGTGAGCCACAGAGCTGAAGGGAAGCAGGAGGTATGTGTGCAGATGGTCATATATTTATTCGTGGTCAGTCAATGGCTGCCGTCCAGCACATATATATGATCAGGACATCAGGACAGTGTGTCAGGGTGAAAAATGACTGCAGCAGTGGGGGAGCAGACGATATTTCAAGGAGGAATAGCAAAGACATTACACTCTCTCACAGACTCTCACACACACTCAGCACGATGACCTTTCCCACGCAAGGATCTGTGTGTGTGTAATCTCAGGTTGCACAAGCATAACAATCTCTACTACTTACTCAGCATTCTGGTCGGCCGTCTCACCTTGCAATAAATAAGTGTGCAATAAATGCTTGAGTATTTAACATGCCTGAGACGAGAATCATGGCCATTGATCCTTATGATGAAGGACAATATGAATTATTGATTTATATTCAATACAGCTGACCTCCTGTCTTTGTCCAAAGGTCAAAGGTCAAAGGTTAGTGAATATTTCTTATATGTTAAGAGACATTTAATGATAAAGATAAATCATTAATTATACATGCTTTTAATAATTAATTATTTTTTATTAAACTATTGTGTTGATCTTTGAAATTGTTCTTTCTAGAAGTTTTTCCCGTTTGAGGGCTGTTGGAGATTATTTGTTTTAACTATTACTGATTTATTAATTGTTGTTAAGAAGGGAAAATTAACTTTGAAAATAAATTAAAATAAAATAGCACTCTTTTATTAAAAAAGCTCTCTCTTGAATTGTTTCTGTTCAAGGAATGTCGGAGGTAATTAGTCATTTTAATTATTTAATTTTAATTTTTTAATTATATAAAATTTAATAGGGAGAATAATCTTTGATAGTAAAATATAATAAATGTTGATCTTTAAAATGGTTCTTTCTTGAATGTCCCTGTTTTAGGGATGTTAGAGATAATTAATAATTTTTGTAAAAATTATTACTATTTAATTACTATTACTATTACTATTATTTACTATTTAATTACATCTATTAATTTTTATTCTATGTATGCACTTTACTCTTGAAAGTAGAGAAATGAAATAAAAAAAATAAAAAAAAATTAATTAAATCATTATATATTTATTATTTAATTATGTCTATTTTATGTGTTATTCAATTCTTCTTGTTAATCTTTATTTTTAAGTAGGGTGATTGAACTTTAAAAATTAAATAGTTCTTTCATAAATATGAGGGACGTTGGAGACCGATTTTTTTTTCTGATTAATCCTTTGTGGTTTTTGGGGATTAATTAAAGGTATTTTCTCTGGATCCATTGCATGTGTGATTAATGGCTTCCACAGTGATTTCTCTTTCCTGAATCCTAACATACACACAGAGTGTTGAACTTTGGCCCTGACCCCTGGAGGACATTGGACCGCCTGCAGTAGTTTTTTTTTATCTCTAGGAGATTCCTTGTTTAATCTTGCCTCTCTGTGTTGTCTTTGGCCTCCTCCTCCGTTTGTTTGTGATTTCAAACAGAGCTTATGATAACAGAGTTGAGCTCTCTCATGAGACAGAGCTCTGATAAGGGTCTTGATATCAGGTCACAAAGAACCAGGTCTGGTTATCCCACAACTTGACCCAGACAAGGAAAGCCTCTATTTTATTGTCTGAAGAAGTGTAAGGAGTATAGATTAAACATGAGCAAGGTCACTGCGATCTTCTGATATTTTTGTAGGTCAAGGGGTTTTGGTTTCACGTCACCAGGAAGGGATCTTTAACACACATTCCTGCTCTTTTCATTTTAAAGTCCCTTATTGCTTGGAATCGTATCTCAGTCCACATCTGATTGCCATCATAAAGTTCATGTGCGGGCTTGACATGCTCTCTAATGCTTTCATCACATGTACTCAGGTTAAGGAAGATAGAGATTGTGGTTATATCACATTTTATGTAATGCATTAAATAATTTATAATTTCAGTTATTGTGATTTTTTTTATTGTTTCTTTTTTTTCTATTTTACTTATTTTATTAATTTACTTTTTTGTACTATTTCTATTTTTAAGTAGAGAGATAACATTTTGATAAAATAAATAGTGCACTTTAAGGACTGTTTAAGAGTGCACTATTTATTTAATTTGATTTCTATTTAGTTCAGTCTCCTTGCTTAAAAATATAAATAAATAGTAAAAATTAAAAATAGGGTAAAAGTAAACAGAGTAGGTAAATAATAATTAAAATACAAATAATTAAACAGTGAATTCATAATAATTAAATAATTAAAATTAAATTAAAATGGAGAAAAAAGTGTTTCTCATGTTTGAAATCTGGATATTTATTTTACAAAAATGCATGGATTCACTACAGGGGGCCTTTATTCACCCCCCCCCCCCCCCCCCCCCGGAGCCGTGTGAGGGACGTTTTATTACAGATGAACGCACTTTATTTCAAAACTTCAGAAATGTTGACAACAAACACCCGCTTACCCCCACTAAAAGACTTTAAAGAGCAAGTGCAGTTTTCAGTATAACTCCGATTGGATTATTCTGAATGAAGAAAGTCACACACACCTAGGATGCTTCGAGGGTGAGTAGAAGATGGACAGATTTTCATTCTCGAGTGAACTATTCCTTTAAGTTTTGTGGTCCAGGGTCACAAATATTGCTTAGTGCACCTTTAAGAACTAGTGTTTTAAGAACAATAGTCTTTATGATTATGACTGCGTACACAAAGCATGGCAACACTTCGTCTGTGAAGAAGTAGCTATAGTGGATGAAAACTGTCGAACAGTAAGAAGGATTGTGTCCAAACAACAGAAATACTGCAGGAAAGTGACAGCTCGAAGATCCTGTTTCCTTTGTAACCGGAAAATTATGTGACAACAGGCTCTTACATGCAAAACAGATTTTTCTCACATTCTTAAAGCAGAGTATTACTTAAAACAAAACATATAATAAATGACTGATGACGTCAAGTAGAGTGCTTTAATGCTTTGAGCTGTCTGGTGGTCAGGACCTCTTGTTCTTATTATGGCAATGATATTAATCAGTGATGAATGTGTTGACATAACTGCATGCATCTGTTCTTCAGCCGTTTAATGCCCCTATATGTTGTCTCACCTCTCCTCTTCTCCTACCACATCCTAAGGGACTCCTTCTCTTTTTGTTTTGGCATTTACGTAATATCCAAATTCTTCCATTCCTCCTTTTCACGTAAAACAACCCTCTGACTTTGATCAAGCAAACCACAAACTTTGAGTCAAACATAACTGAAACATCACACCAGTGTCTCTTGCACAACATTGGAGATTTGGTTTCTTTCAATTTTTCCATCATCATTCCATCTGTCACAACAAGAAGTGGACTGGACAGAGCTATTAAACATCCGTCAACCCTCATTAATATCATATCTAGAAAATGTCCCTGATGCTCTTTTGATTTCAGAGAGACAAAAGGCTGCCAAATGTATAGTCAAGACCGAGTACTCTCAAAAAACAAGCCTTTTCCACAAAAAAGGTAAACATTTTTCCAATGTTCTGTTGAAAAATTGGCTTAACTTTCAAAAAATATGTACATATATATATATAACATTGTTTGATCATATGTTTATGATCATATCATATATATTAATCTTATTAATATTTTAAATCATGATGTACAGTACTTATTATGGCATTGGCAAGAAAAAGTTAGCAAAATCCACCACGTGTAGTTTAATCATATTCTAACTCAAGAGCCAAATACATTTGAAAGTCTATTCCTCATGAAAGGTTGCTTTTGGTCAAATGACTGAGACTCTTATCGAGTGTCTATCTCCCAGAGAGCCGCTTTCTACAAAGCTTCAGGTATGGTGGACAGCAGACAGAATGGCTCCAGACAGCTTGTTAACCTTGAATCCACATAGAAGCAAAGAGGTGCAGGACTGCTATATGTGGCCAAATGAGCTGGAAGCAGTGGACCTCTAGACCCCTGTACAGTCTGTTTTCATTCCTCTACATGTCCCAGTGTCTCTGCCGAGCTCAATGGGAAAACGATACCGGTCATACACTCTCCTCAGACCATAGCCTCTGTGTTCAGATGGGGATTTGATAATATCAAACCTGACATCATGGAGAAAAAACCAGACAGAAGGAAAAAATTGGACTTCTAACAACTTTCTCAGCTGTTTCTCATAGAGTTAGCTGGAGAAAGAAAAATAGACAGAAATTAAACAGCTGCTGAGATTTGTAATTGTAAAGAGCAATGAAGTCAGTGTAGATAGTGGGAGAGAATTTGATGAGAAATTCTCAAAATTGTTTGATTGCAGATTTTTCTATATTGGTGGTCTGAGACATATTTAAGATCTCTTATGAAACTCTAAAACTTGAGATTGCTGGGGATTCTTTTTCTCACAAAGAAACATTTAGAAGCTTTAAAGGAGCAGTTAATCCAAAAAACAGGATAAGTGAATAATGACAAAATACTGTAAGCAAGATTTTTGATTTACGTTCCAATTTTTTGGTAAATTTAGTCTAGGAGAACAATTGGGCTTATAAAAATTGCGTTTGTGAATTTTCTTTCTTTTGAGATGAATACATATTTCAACATAATAGAGGACATTTAAGAACAATCAGATATCAAGGCGTTTGGCTGTAGGTAAACAGCTCAATTACTTATAATTTACTTCTAAATTACTAAAATACTTCTAAATAACGGTCATAATGATCGTGACTCAGCTTTGTGATTTGAAATCCTTTGTAATTTCAGACAATACTGTGGTTCTAATTATGATTTACTATTCCTCCATACTTTCGTTTTCTTATATCTCTCCCACTGTCCGTATTTTGTCACACAAAGTGGCACAGCAGCAAAAGTCATGCTATTACATTCCTCTCTGCCCTTATTCTTTCCAGCTGTTTGAAAGACCCTGCTTGCAAATTCATCTGTGAAGATCTTATCAACCCGACTGTTTACTTTAACATGCAATGCAGCTGCAAAAATCCACCACAACTGAAGTATGCATCAAAGAAACCCAATCTGTCAAAACAAGCAGCTTTCCTCTGCGCACGATGACTGGAGACGGCGTGAAATTATAAATGGGCTGGCGGTCTGGGATTCAAACAGAGCAATTATTATGTATTCATACTGGAAGTTGATTTGAGGGTGCATGTTCCGATTTTAGTGGCTCATTTATTTTAGGCTATTACTAAATTGCATTAGATAAAAACACACTTGTTTGCTCTCTTGACCAATTTTTTTTTTTTTTTTTTTTTTGCTTTTTTTAGTAGTCTAAATGTATCCGTTATGGCCTAAGAATCTTTTATCTGTAACACAAATTTATTTGAGCTTTTTTAGCTCTTGTTTCCCACTGTCAAAGCCATAATACACAGCGCTGTTGTTTTGTGAACAGCAGTGGATATATTTGACAGAAGTGACATCCACTTTTTCATTGCAGACCCTGGTGAGTCTGCAGAAGAAAAGTAAAACAGCAAGAGCTTGCGCCCTCTTTCACTCACAAACATTGAACACTAGATAAATGAGACATTGTGTCTGGCTACAAGCTATTGTCAGCGTGAAAGAGAGGCAAATTCAATGTGCATGTCAATCACTTGACTTTTAACCAGTGGGTCTCACTTAATGGGAATTTGATGGGATAAAAACCATGGCCACTATTAAATCAAATTACCCCAAAGACTGTTCAGTGAAGGATGAATTCAGACTGGAATTGATTCAGGAGTAGCTTTGGAATTTAGTTCTGTACTTTCCAATTATCCTTAATCTTCCACAAAAGTGATTTTGTAAAGAATCAAGCTACTGCTAGACATTTATTTGCATCTTAGGTTTTGTGTATTGCACAAATCTACAATTGAATGATGCAGACCCCACTCTGAGTGTTGTTTTCAAGCCTGTCTGAGATTTTTAAAGCATTGTTAACTCTGGTAATAAAACCTGTTGATATTTCAGGGCTATGTAAATGGTTGGTTTGATAGGGACAAAGAAGAGAGGGGTCATTGCCTGTTTGTCTAGTAAACAAAAACAGTTCTTGGCAAATCTTTGGGTAAACATCTGTACAGTTAATGAATCACATGTGTAACTTTATGTTTGGGTGAATGACAAGTACTACGAAAACAAAATCCTCTTCATTTCATAAATCACCACTGAATAAAGTTGTTACCCTAAATCTATTGTGTCGTGTAACCTATTTACTCTAATTTGAGGTCATTTACATGTGGATGTTAATTGCACTGGATGGCTCGCTGATGACGCTGTCCTAAATAAACTGTAGGGTGGCTGTTCCTTTTTAGAAACACACTTATCAACATCTTGTCAGCTCCTTTTATAAGAGGCCTTTTGCCTTTTAGGGGGCCGAGACTCGCTGTTTGAGTAAGTCTGAGTAAGATTGTCTGAGAATGTGTTTTGGGCCTATGCTGGATCCCAGATGATTCATCACCAACTTCAGTGCAGTTTTTATACAAAAACAGCTAGATGGAAAGTTGAGGATTGCTTTACAGTATGTACTAGATATGCAAAGAGTCCCAGTTTGTAAACTCACAGTACACATTAAAAGTATGTACGTGGCTGGGGATGGGAGTATGACAATGGGAATATACATTATAAACTGCTTCTTGATTGCACAGGCCCTTTTGTTGTAAAATTAAAACAAAAATATATCATTTGGACACCTTTATTGTGCTTTTTTATGTCATTTGTAACACAGTCGACAGATTAAAATCGTATATATTATTTATTATGGACAGTATGCATGCACTGGAAGCTTCATTAACAAAAATTGCAATAAAGGTCTTTCTGATTCAGAATGCAGGAAGATATGACTTATTGTTTTTAAATCTTTAATTGATTGATGATTTCTCTTTTCCGTATACACCATATGAAAAAAATGCATGTTTGTTTATTTTAGCACATCACCTTTTTCGATGTGCAAACCCTGAATCCCAGGTTTCTTTGTGAAGTATCACACATTTTTGAGCTTTTCTAAAACTGCATGCTAATATCTTGTGTATTCTTGTGATGCTCCATGTATGAAGTGCAAATAAGGGAGCTTTGCTTCATTTTAAGTGATTGTCTGAAAATATAACAGGGCCCATGCTATATTTATTCATTGCATAAACCTCTTTATAGGCTGGAAGTCTGTGTTCCATCACTTGTGTTTAAATGTCAGCACTCGCAAACCTTCATATTTTATATATATAAATATATATATATATATATATTTTATCTTAACCATACCGCATAATCATGTATGGAAAGTCTTACTTACTAACGGCACAAACTCATTCATACTGATAAAATATCATAGATTTCAGCTGAGCACGCTGAAAAGAAACTCAGCACTGTTCTCCCAGACAGGAAATGAAAGCAGCTTGAAATGAAAGGAGTCAGAAGCAGACAACTTTCCCCCTGGCTTCTGACCCTGGCGGCTGTGTGTTTTCATAATGTTCTCTCATGATCGATTGCAAGAACATCGACAGGCCAGCCAGTCACTCTGTGCCCCAGCTGGTACAGTTTTCTTGGTTAACCGCAGAATTCACAGTACTTTATAGTGCTGAAGTGAGGGGCAGAGTCTCTGTTAATCTCAATTATGAAGTCAGAGCTGTCATCATACGCTGACCCTAAGGAGAACAGAGCATGACTTATAGCCTTATAGCGATACTAAATTGTTTTAATGGGATTTTTAGTGAACTACTTCAATCTTGTGCTATAGGCAATGCAAATAGAGAGTGAGACCAGTGCACAGAACTGTCATCAATACCAGTTTTTCAGATTCTTCAAACAATCTCAAGTGATCAACAAATCTAAAGTAATGCTGTTGAATGTAATAATTTACATCATAAAAGAGGCTTGTTTAATTTATTTATGTGCACAAAAACCATACAAAAATGTGTGTATCTTTAATGACATGTTATCATAAGGACAGACAGTCATTATGATACTCATTAGAAAGAATCATAAGAATCATTAGTTCTGGAATCAGACTACAACGGTAACGTTGTTTTTTGGATTCACATACAAGAACCAATTTTCAAGAGTCATTAGTTTAGGAATCAGACTATACTGGTCACGCAATATGTTTTGATTCTTTACTCACCACACAGTAATCAGAAATCAGGTATATATATATTTATACCTGATTTCTGATTACTGTGTGGCGAGTAAAGAATCAAAACATATTGCGTGACCAGTATAGTCTGATTCCTAAACTAATGACTAGTGAAATGTATATTTATTATGTAAAATATATATTTTTGCTAAATATAATGACAGATTTTAGCCAGTTATCCCAGTCTGTCTTACCCATGACATCTTACCATAATTGCATCATACTAACAAAAGATTCATGTTTTAATACTGTTGCTACTTGAAATGCACATTCTTCCAGAACAATTACTGCCCACTCTCAAGTGTTCGGCTGTTGTACCATATAATTTAGTATTCACAGAGTTCCTTGCTCAAAATTCCATGATGCAAAGCCATGAAGCAAATCTTCAGTGTGTAATTAAATGTGTGAGTGCTCCCTGCGGACTCAAGGTGTTACTGAATCATTGTGCTCTAGGTGAGAATAAACTTACGCACTATAAATGACCTTGGTGATGGCAAGGTCATCGCTGATGTGTTGTGCTGTTTGCAAGTGAGTGAGCATGCCTTCAGAACTCATAATCTGCACAGAGATGCCCTTCACATTTCCAATTTCTTCTCTCTCTCTGACTGTTGGCACTCTGTTAAGGATGGGGTTGCTATGGTGATGCCGTAGTGCTTCCTGACAGCATTCACAAAAAGGCTGTAAAGTGTGTATTTTAGGTCCTGTATTTCCACTGATAAATTACAGGCCTGCAGAAAGTGTCATTGGAAGAATGTGCAGTAATCTGTCCCTTCTGAAAGCTGACTGGGTGTCATTCTTAAAGGAGAAATGTCCTTGCAAGAGAATGTGCTTAAGAAACATACATTTCCTTACAAGGTTTACAGGGGTATAGAAATACACTCAAACACTGACAAATACAGTATATTAAAGCAAAAGAAGCTGTGACCATTGCCATATTTGGATCTTTACAAATTGAGAGTTGAGAGTTCATTTTAAATTAACATGTAATGCATCATCCAATTAGGTTTTAGAGTTGGAACTATCTATTGTGTTAAAAAAATATTTATAAGTTTAGTTTTTTTCTGATATATTTATGGTATATAATATTTTTATTTAAGATACATTTTTAACTAATAATTTGTGATGTTTTTTAATTTATATTAACATACATCCCATCATTTAGTCAGATGTTAGAGCTGGAAATCCATTTTATATTTTGGATTTATAAATTATTATTATTATTATTATTATTTTATTTTTTTAGTTAACAAAAGTTTTTTTTTTTTTTTTTTTTTTTTTTTTTAAACCATCATCCAGTGACATTTTAGATAATATATATAATTTCTTTTTTTTTTTTTTGCACTAGCCACCTCTTGGCACTCCTCCCATTTCATTACAATATTAAGAATTACATATGAATCTGTTCCAGGCTAAATGTTCCATGTTTCTGTCACCTGTCAAGGAGTTGATATTGATATGAGCGCTACACACACACCAATGCAAACACATGCTCCCTAGAGCAGGAACCTGTCAGCGCAGTACAGGGATGTCTCTTTGTCACCATGTGGTCAAGGCTCGCTGGAACTGGGCCACATATCTTAATCTAACAGATCAGAGCGCTCATGCGAGCCCTGATGGCTGAACATTTGGGTGTCTTTTCATTTTGAGGATTAGGCTTTTTTTAGGCCACCCTTTATTCGATTGAAAATGCAATTTCCCAAGACAATGGGGGTTGAGTGGAAGCCATGTCACTGCGGCCGACCCGGGATGATACGTCATGTACCTTCACTAATGTCATTATTGGCAAGCAGCTTTGATGGAATATGTTGACTGATTGCTAGAGTGTTCTGTGTTGTTACTAGTTCTGGTTGGTTACTGGGTTTTCTAGGTTGTTGTCTATGATAAATATAGATAGGTCTGCAGGTATGTGGCACATCTTCAGCATTAAGTTGAGCAAACAAGCAATAATTGTTCATCCTCCTCTAACCCCTGTGTGTTTCCTTAGTGTAGCATTACACAGACATGGGCAGCCAATATAGTCTAGTGTTTTTGTATTTAAAGGCAGATAATATGCTATCTCAGAGTCTCAGTTCCCGGACTGACGTCCCATTCAGCATCAGTCAGCTTCCTTGATTTATCTTTGAAAGACATCTGAGAACTGGACAGGTTGATTGACCGCTCTCTCTCTATCTCTCCGTGCATATGTGCATGCATGTGTGAGAAAAACACATGCATGCATGTTTCCACTCTGGATCCGCCTGGAGTGGAAACATATCGGTATAAATGCAGCTTCATCTCCCTTCAAACTGGCTCATCCAATTCTCAGAGCATCTAAAAAATTATTATAATTTCAGAATAGGCATGCAGTGGGTTCTCCACAGAGCAGCTCTTTGTTGTCTGGTTTTGGGTTTACAAATGTTTGCATTAATTTAATCTCACAGTTTTAATCCAGTTGACACAGTTGGATGGCTTGATTGTCTCTCCGTTGCTTTTGTTTGACAGCTTGTTAGCTTTGTTTGTGTCTGTTGATGCACGAGTATTTGCTCTTCACATGCATAGCAGTAAAGCTCATTAGTGAGACTTTGTCACAGCACTCTCCAGCCAAGAAATATGTTGATTACAGTATCTCATGTGCAATCAAGTGTCAGAGATTTACTGTATGTGGTTAATGAGGGAAAACTACTTTTTATGTAATCTCCATGAATGCAGATTTAGATTATAACCAAACGCAGACTTTTAAAGGAATTATTCACCCAAAAATGAAAATAATGAACATTGGATTGCTTTAATTGCATTTGCCCCCATTGTTGAGCTTCATAGATGCGATGAATTGTCCTTGTATTCAAAAGATCCTTATAAATATTGTTCAAATGTTCTGTTTCACAGAACAATAGATAGCATATGGCCTTGAAACGACATGAGGGTGAGTAAAAAATAATAGAGCTGTCATATTTGCTGAAATATTTATTTAAAGAGTTCTTTTAACAATGAATGCAATTCACGTTTTCCCAAAAGCATTTTTTCTATTCTAAATTATCATAAAACGAAATACGTTCTATTGAAACTGTTTTGCAGGATTCAAGGGAATAAATGTCTTTAGCATTCCTTAATAAAGACTGGGCACCTTGAGGAGAGAAGCATCCCATTATATGGGAGCAAATGAAAACACCATCATCATATGATGCAGGAGTAAGTGCTAGCACATGATTTTGATGACATTTATAACATTCCCAAAGCTTCTGCAGAAGCATAAGTATAGTTTGTCACTGCCGTGCACTGTTAAGTATTTCGCCTTAACGTGCTTTGGACCTTGTAACATTCTACAAAATGTCTTTTTGTAAATTTTTCTAATTCTCTGTCAAGTACTGAGGGTGTTTTTGTTAGATCTTTCTGTTTTGTATCTCACCCAGCAAATTTAAAAGGTTCGACTAACATTAGCAGAATGTTTTTCATCGAAAGTACGGAGCTTTTGTCAGCAATATCCTTCTACTCTTCTCTTTAAAGCCAAGACTGCTGCTTTGAGTCTGGAACATTGCTGATCATGCATAAAGGGTAAATAAATTGTGCGTCATAGTGGGTTTTATGTAAACGGTCAGCAAATGAAAAATGCAGAATGGGTTCCAGCCCGTGGAAGGTCTGATTGCCATCCCTGATGAGAGAACCGTCTGCCTTTAGAATGCGTTCTCCTTTGGTTTGGTTTCTCAGTTGCAATGATCATTCGACTTTATCATGTGGGTTCCCCTCGTGCCGCAGAGGCGTTCCGTCTGCTTCTGCCATTAAATGCCGGGCTTCCAACAGGATCATAGCGTAGCCAAGCATTAGATTGAATGTTGTGCTTAGTTAAGCGCTTCCAGTCGTCTCTGAAGGAGGAATAAACCAACCCTTTTTATCATCTTGGAAACAAGCTTCAAACTAATTTCTTTCAACTCTCATCCACTTGATCACAATCTTTCTACATCATCAAGAGCAAATTAGCTTAATAATTCATAAACTGCATAAGTGCAATCGAAGATTTGTGTGTGTTCTGGTTTCATTTCTGCTTTTTATTTGTATTTTTATTTGTTTTTGTTTTTTTTTTAGTAAAAAAATAGGAAAAGTAGATTTCTTTTTACTTGGTCAAAATTTTGGGGCTGGTATGAAATGTTATTAATTTATTTTGTTATTTTTTAAAAGAAGTCTTTTAAGATCACGAAGGAGGCATCTATTTGAACAAAAAAATTATATTTAAAAGTATTTTAAAGTTAACAATTTTTTTCTAAACTGAATTTTTCAGTCTTCAGTGTCATATGATCAATCTAAAATCAATCTAATATGCTGATTTGCTTCTCAAGTAATGTTTCTCATTATTATTAAGGAATGCAGTTGTGTCAATTAGTCAATTAATTTGTGAAAAAAATAAAATAAAAATTCAGGATTCGTTCTGTAAAAGCCCATAAATAAAAGACCCTCCAGCAAAACTAAGAGCAATTCCAGGGAACGGCAAAGAGAGAGTGAATATTGCATTTACAAGGCCGGCTACGTGAACACAAGGAGGTTCTTGTGCAGTTGTGGTAGGGGTAGAACAGACCTGATGATGTTCATAATTAAGATATGAGATCCAGAAATAAGAAATAAAAATGGAGTGATTGTTTTTGTTTTGATTCTGCTGGGACAGATAAGAGAGCTCTCGCACAAAACAATTAGACGCTGCTTGTTGAGTTTTTTTTATGTTTGGACATGGTGAAATAGTTCAGATAATCAGACAGGCCTAAACAAACATGCCCTCTTTACGCTCAGGAAGATGTTAATAGGAAATTCCAATAAAGCTGTTCGGTAGGGAGTATTTTTAATAATAATAATAATAATAATAATAATCCCTTACATTTATACAGCGCTTTTCTAGACACTCAAAGCGCTTACATAGTCAGGGGGTATCTCCTCATCCACCACCAGTGTGCAGCATCTACCTGGATGATGCAACGGCAGCCATAGTGCGCCAGAACGCCCACCACACACCAGCTTACTGGTGGAGAGGAGACAGAAAGCATTTGAGGAATGTTCTACAAAACAATCAGATCACTAAATATTAGTTCATAAATAATAGTACATAGAAAGCTGCATCTTTTCCATGTGAAAAATAATCACATTCTCACCTGTCTTCACAACAGCAGTGATTCTGTCCAAAAAAATACAGTAAAGCATTTCTATATACACTAATCGCTTCCACAGGCAATTCTTTGTAACGGCTCTGCCAGATCCTACCGGATCCAGATACACAGACTTTATAAGCTGTGAAATTCCTGAATGTTCTGATAAAGGCAGGTGCTGATGCTTCCAATGATGATAAGCTAAGATCTCAGTGTAATTATCTGCAATACTAAACAAAAGACTGGACTTCAACGTATACATTTTCAACATATATGAACATAGTACAAAAGTTGGCAAAATAAAGAAAGACACTAATGAAAGACATCGGTCAATATCTGAGAAATCCATCATTTATGTCTGCTTACACTCAGAACAACTGAATAAGGGTAAACATGCACACTGAGAATTATTCTTACCCCTGACCCCTATCAACCAATCACCTTGTGACCTCTCAACTCTGCTTTGAAGTCATTGATTGACACCTAGTGTTAATAAATCAGATTCCAGCCTTCTAATAACAAATTTCCTGATGGCCAAGCAATAGTTATAGATATCAGTGAACAATTATGTAAAAATCTACACCATACATAATGTAAGATAGATCTTTATTCCTGTTAAGCATCTAGAATAAATATATAGACAAACTGTGAAGCATGTGATCTGCTGTAAGTCTGTAGAAACATTCTAGAATATACAAAGTGATTTACGTTTTGTTCATGAATGTTAACCTTTATATGATTTGCATTTATGCCAAATTAAAGCATTTAAGTCTGTCTGGAAAATACTGTGGCATATTTAAACAAAGGCTGTAAATCTACATTAGTAATCACACATTACTCACACTTATTTACAGAGTAAACACGCCATCTGGTGGTTTTTGCAGTGCATGACTCTTTCAAATACTGTATATGGATTTGGAATCTATTACTTAGATGACTTCTCCTTGTATTATCCCATGAAAACGTTTTCCTCCATGGATATAGTCTTGGAGAAAAAAAATTATTTCAAGATCCTCAGCATATATATATATATATATATATATATATATATATATATTAGTGCTGTCAAAATTAGCGCGTTAACGCATTCGATTAATTTGAAATATTTAACGCGTTAAAATAAAATAACGCAATTAACGCGGTTGCAGTTTTTTTTATTTCCAGTTGTGGCCTATGTATGTTCAACGTGCAAAGAAATATGGATAAGAGCAAGGAAGGACTTTTAGACGGAAAGTTTCAGTGTAAAACTCTGCCGGATTACTCTTCAGTCTGCCACAAGAAACAATATGACTGTATGACTGTAACAGTGCGTAAATCAGACCTTTCTGTAACGCTAACGTTAATAAGCTTAAACGAAAATAAGAAATAATTGTGTAGCGGAGTATTTTTTGTACACAGTGCCGCGAACTGTCAATCACTCCTGTACGCGTGCATCACTGTCCTCCTCAGCTGCAGCAACTTGCGCTCTCTCTCTTCATCAAGCTTTAAAACAAAAAGGGGACAAAAAGATCATATTGTCTTTGTGCATAGGCTATAGATTAATCAGATAAATGAATATCTAAATTTGTGCCTTGCCGTCTACGGTATTTTTTTAGAACTTAGAAAAAAGATGCTGCAGCCAATGAGCAGCCAGCGGGGGCTGCAGGACGACTCAACCTCCGCAGACAGTTTTTTAATGTTTATCAGACAATAAATACTCAAGATTTTGCTTTAGTATAACTCACAACGAGTTTCACACACCTTCTCCGGCCACGTTGAGTTGTTGACACTTAACAGTTGGGAAAAGAGACACATGCGCTATTCACTTGTATAACTTAAGGGTGAATGGGTAATGTAGTTTCTGCTCTGGGTGGGATGAATTAGGAAGCTTGCATTGTGAAGGGCGCTCTGAAAATCGGCAGTGCAGGTAAAAGATTAAAACCTCTATTAAAACAGATGTCCAAATGAGCGTACCGGTACGCTACAAAGCACGTTCTGGGCGCACGGAGAGGTGGCGGTACGCTCAAGAGCTATATTTGGAAGTGGCAGTACTGAGTACTGGTGCATACTGGCCCACTTAAAGCACTGGCAATGACTATACTTTGGAATTTTTTTGCAGTCCACTTAGAATTCAACATGGAAATCATTTTTGTTTTTTATTGGCATTGATTGTTTTGAAATTCAAATGGTACTTACATGCCTGTGTTTTTATTTCTGTAATAAATATGGCTTTCAAGCCAACAGTTAATTTGGAGGATATTGATGGTTTATTGCAGGTATGTTGTTTACATGAGAAAATCTGTGTTACAAGTTAAACAAAAATTCCAATAAACAATCATATTTTGAATTTAAATAGTTTCTTTGTCTTGAGTTTACATTAATTATTTACATTTTACATTTACATATCCAAAAAGTTTCAGTCTTTTAATTGCGATTAATCGCGATTAATCGCGATTAATTTAAAAAAAATTGTGCGATTAATTAGTTAATTTTTTTTAATCGATTGACAGCACTAATATATATATATAATATCATGTTAAATTGAATGTCTGTTGAGCTATGGTAGAATTTATATGTTTATATTTATATAGTAATGTTTGTATTTATACTTTTAAATTAAATATATTTTGGTTAAAAAATATTTTGAATTATACATCAATATAAATAAAATATAAATATAAAGAAATAGTAATTTCTTATATCGGAAAGATATTCATTAACTTTCCTCTCTTGTTGCTTCATGCATAAAATGTAACATTTATAATTGATTTAAGGATTGCTCAGATTACCGTGCATTATTTAATCATTACACAGAATGACCTGCTGATAAACAGAGTTCAATAATTTTTTAATGATTAATAAGGTAAAAGGCATGTTTGTAACTTTATAGTTCACTCATGAAGAACTGAAGATATACATTTGTAGAAACAAATTGAACCCAACATGATTTTTCTAAACAAATTTTGCCTTTCAAAAGTAGAAGTTGAATCAACATTATGTAAATATAACCATGCTGATATGAATTCAAGACCTTACAGTAGTAAAACTTCTGGATAAACTTTACTGAATGTTTCTCTTGATCTTCATATTTTCTTGATTTAAAGGCATCTTGAAATTAGTTTCTTAATAAATTGTGCGTATGAATTTGTTTATATGTCAATATATTATTAAGTTCCAGCATTCCCTTGAACCTACACTGGATAAGGCCTGCACCATGAGGTCAGTTTAGCTGGCCAGGTACAGTAAGTTTCAGTTTTTTTTGCCCCATCTCTTGGTTTAAGGTATAGGCTACCATCAAAAGTAGCTAAGCTTTAATCAGTGTTCATTACAACAGTAACTTACGCTCCATGGATAACCTGCTCTGGGGCAGGTCATGTTCTGGTATAGAGATCCCCAGCTTCTCTTGCTTCAAATTAAAGAACACTAAAAAAATGATTTTTTTTTACTTTTAAATGAGTGTTTATTATTATTATTATTATATATGATTTATATAAATATTATACCCTACACTAGTCAGTTTAGTTTAATTATAATTATTAAGCTTTCATTTTAAATGAATATATATATATATATATAAAGATATGCAATATAAATAAGGTTTAAAATCAATAGTTTTAAACATGAGCATTTCAACTTTTACGTGCACTGATGTGGCAAGCTGTCCTCTTTCATGGATAGATCGTTTCGTCTTGCTTTATAAATGTGTTTAAATTCTTCATATTTTTCAATCTTTTGATCTTTGGTAGTGAATCACACTGACTCTCTCGCAAGAAGTGAGTCAGAGTTTCCAGGCATATGATTGGCTGTTGATGTCACACCTTCATAAACTCAGGATCAAAGCCTTATTTTGAGAAAGAAAGTTTATATCAATGATTGTTATGATGATAATCCTGTAACCCTAAGTTTGTTCGGTCACCATCATGGTACAAGCTCATGTTTTTGAAGTGTACAGCATGCATGGGAACTCCTTTGATACTGTTTAAATTAATTTGCTTCACATGAGTAAGCAGAGTCAGAGCCTTTTGTAAATGGTTGTGAATTTAAACAAGCTACAATGTTATTTTGTTATATTTGTGCAGTATTTTTTTTGGTCACAACACTGTCCCAATACTGCAATTTGTGTTAATTAATCACTTTTGATTATTGCACTACTCTAAAATGGAAAAAAAAAAATGAATAGCCTAAAGGATTTAATAAACTTTCATTCATTGGGTGTGTCCACTACAAAAACAGTCATGTAATGCCAGTTACCATGCAATGCAACATATGTTTTGAACTATGAACAGCTCTTCCGCTACTTAGTTGCCAAGACAATTGGCTTTTTTCTCTCTCATTCTTCTGTTATTTTGTTCAGAAAAATCCATAAAACTCATGTAGCCTTAACCGGAGGTTAAGCAACTCAAATGAACAGAGGCGCATAACCTCCAGACCATAGAGGAGCCAACAATATACAGATGATAAGAGCGTTTCACATTGTTACAAATATTATTTAGTCTGTCCTCTCGTCTATTTCCCTATGTAAATCAGCCCTATGTTTGTAACACCGTGGGTGCGGTCTCTTCTCAGAAGGGCTGGGGGTTTTCAGGCGCGTGCGTGTGTTGTTTATGAACTCCACCCGGAATTCTGTCTATACCTACTGCTTCTACACAACAGCAGCTGTGTGACACCTACAAATACAGGTATTTGCCTTCTTTTAGCTTCCTCTCTCATTTTCAAAACTTTCTAAGCAGCGTGAAGGTTAATAGATTTGAGTTTGGTGTTTGTGTTTGCATAGTTGATTTGTGTAACTGTTGAGTTTTGCCAATGTAAACTGAAAGTGGTCCTCTCATATTAACATGAAATCATCTTGATAGTTTTACAAATAATAATAGTAGTAGTAGAAATAATTAATTGTATCTATGGGCGCCTTACTCAGTAAAACTTACATGCAAATAAAACACAGCAACAAAAATTCAAAGCCCACATTCATAGTTTAGAACCATTAGGGAATACATAAAATATCACCGGGGTGCCTGCCTAAAAAAGATGCGTGTTCATGCGAAATTTGAAAGGAGGAAGAGAGTCACTATTACAAAAAGTAAATTCTACAGATGAGGAGCACCGTTAGCTAAAAATTTGCCGAGATCCCATCAAGAGGACAAACAAACGTGTACGAGGAAGAACTAAAAGAAGAAGTGTAGACGCAGATTATTTTAGAAGTTCGAGGAGGAAGATATATGTCAAAAGTAGGTCAGTTAAGTAAGAAGAAGCCAGGTTATGTAATGCCTTAATAAGAAGAAGCACAGTTTGAAATTGCTATTACGCAGTTTAAGCCGAAAGCCAGTACATGTTGTTGGAGAACAGGGGATGGTTGTTCAAGGAGTTCTAATTATTCGTGCAGCTGAGTTCTGCACTTACTGTCTCTTGTGTAAAAGTTTATCAGGAAGACCATAAAAAGAGCATTACAGTAGTCAATACTTGGAGAGATGAGACCATGAACCATAATGGCAGCGCCATTTTAAAATAAAGTTCATAACAGAAAAAAAGTTTTTACATTACCATCACTATATGTGATAGCATTTGAGTAATAATCAGATTTATCTGATGAGATACCAGTTTTGTAGCTTTTTATATGCTCAGCATACAGTACATCTGTTTGTGAACAACTAGTCAACACTCCAGATAAGCGACCTTGAGCTTTTAGCTTGCATAAATATGGGCCTCTTACCTCTAAGAGTTTTCCTAAATAGCAATAAAAGTCTTTAGCTAAGAGTTTTCTTGTAAAACCTATTCAAAAAGCTGCTGAGACAAACTTTTACTAGATAGAAGTCTTAAAGGAACACTCCACCTTTTTTGAAAATAGGCTAATTTTCCAACTCCCTGGAGTTAAACAGTTGAGTTTTACCGTTTTCAAATCCAGACCCGGAGATCAGCTGAATGGATTCAAAAACTGTAAAACTCAAATGTTTTTTTTTTTTTTAAAAGCTAATAATAATGGTGGGGTTGACCTTGTTGCAATGGACTAATTATGCACAAAGTGATTGGCTGATAGGGGAGGTGTCTCTGTCAGTGATTTATTCATATAAAAATTGCAGAGCATGATTTTGCCACATATAAAGGTTTAAAAATAAAAAATTTGCCACATTCAAATAAAGATTTTAAAATGCAGGCTAAGTGTCACTAATTAAACAAATATATGTTCAGCTAATTGTCAGCCTCTTACATGTATGCTTCTCATGAACAATTAGTGTATATGCACAATCATAAACAGACTTTTAATTAACAAAGTAGAATTATCATGGTTAATAGTAATACATTTAAACTTAAAAATAAAATAAAATAAATTAATTTAAAAAAACTGGACGCAAGAGCAGCTATTAGCCTACTTCTTGCCCAAATGGTTAATCAACACAAGGATATAACCAAAGGAAAATGTAGAGTTGGAATAACCTCCAAAGGTGATACCTTTTTAAAAGGTCATTATCATCAAATGTTTCTAAAATGTTAATATTCACAGGCAGACTGATGGCAACGGACATTTTAGGATAGTTTGTGATTTGATCTTAGTTACTTGGGCATCCTCTTCACTACTCCTAACCTTTCACAGGTTTAGAAGCTAGTTTTAGAGCTAAAACGCTTTGTGAAATACTCTAGGATTGACATGCCCATTATTTTTTTAAGATTTTCTCCTAAATCTGCAAGTTATGAGCTACTTTTGGTCTTAAGATGTTTTTATGAATACAGGCCCAGGTGTGTACCAACAATTTTTGAAAGAAAGATAGAGTTTAGCTGTACTTTTGCTGGTTTTAAAACACATGCCTTCATGTGAGCCACAGGCCTAAATTCATGTTTTTCCTTTCAGTAAATTGTGAATCAGTATTACATAAACATTACCATGTTAACATGAATCAGTGATATACATTCTTCTTACATTAGCTTATCAGTCAAACGCTGGATACGCTTGACTAAATGTTTCTCTTGATCTTCAAACAATCTTCATATTGACTTTTGAAAGAAAGATTGTTACTTTTGCAAGATTTAAACATGTCTTTGTGTGATTCAGAGTCCAAGTGAAACTACTGACGAGTCTAAACTTGCAGTGTGGCAACTGAATGCAGATAAACTTTTGCTACAGGGGAATAGTTTAGATTGATCTGAGGTTGTAGAGATGTATGCTTATGTGCAACTATTCAGTGTGAAAATTTGTACAAATACTCCACATTCTTACTTTAAAAGCCAAAACATGTTAGTCATGTAAGTTATAATGCACCATTTCAAAGGAACTTTATTTTATTTAACGTGCATCTCTGTTAAGAGTGTGCATTTATTACTATTCACAGAGTTTGATAATAATACTGCATTATCTGCTATTGTATCATCAATGCATCCCCTCTGGCTCAGTGCAGTGGGTGTGGTGGGAGGTTTTACGGACGAGTGAGTTCATAGAAAAATGGTAAGCATGTAATGTACTCCAGGGAAACCAGTATTACACTTTACTCATTTAAACAAACATTGACCAAACTTTACTTGGCGTTTTAAAACTGCTTAACTTTAGCACTTAAATGCCTAATTAACCTTAGTTAATGTTAGAGACTACGATGTTATGTTTTGTGAAAAGATTACCCTTGTGCATTCAGGATTGTGAACGTGCTTAATTTAATTAATTCACCCAAAAATGAAAATATGTTGAAAATTTCTAACCTTCAGGGCATCCAAAGTTTAAATGAGTTTGGGTCTTCATCAGAATATATTTGGAGAAAATACAGCATTATATCACTTGCTTACCTACGTGATCATCTGCATTGAATGAGTTTTCCATCAGAATGCAGTCCAAAAGCTAATTAAAAAACATCACAAAAATTCACAAGACTCCAGTCCACGAGTTAACATCTACTGAAGTGAAAAGTTGCATGTTTGTAATCAAATTTTCATTAGCATGTTTTTAAAATCAAACTGTTTATTAATTTAATTTAATTTTTTTTTATTTTGTGATGCTTTTTATAACAGTTTGGACTCTCATTCTTAGGCACCCATTCACTGCAGAGGATATTGATATAAACTGATTAATCCAAAAATAATGCTACATTTCTCCAAAACTGTTCTGATGAAGAAATTCATCTACATCTTGGATGTGAAGTACATTTTCAATTGAATTTAATAAATAATTTAATTAATTTTTTTTTAATCTGCTAACAGTATAGCAAGGCCAGTGCATAATTATATTTTTTTTGCAAAATTAATAATATCTTCTCTCTGTGTGAATTTCAGATATCATGGATGTAAGTACATTTTATCATTTCAATAATTCTATTTATCATTTAGCACAACAAATTCCAGTTATAATTTCCATTATGTTCCGTTTTAGCCAGATGCCCTTGACTTCCCACAACAAAATAATCAGCAGGCAGGAGGCCCAGTATGGCCCGGCCAACCAGCCTAACCCCACCTGGCCCGGTCAGCCCGCTAACCCCACCTGGCCCGGTCAGCCCGCTAACCCCACCTTGCCGGTCAGCCCGCTAACCCCACCTGGCCTGGTCAGCCCGCTAACCCCACCTGGCCTGGTCAGCCTGTTAACCCCACCTGGCCTGGTCAGCCCGTTAACCCCACCTGGCCTGGTCAGCCAAACCAACCGGTCTGGCCTGGTCAGCCAAACCAACCAGCTTGGCCTGGACAGCCTGGGCAGCCTACAGCTCCTGGGTGGCCTGGACCTGCACCACAAACCGGCCCTTATGGTGCTCCTGGTGAAGCTCCAAGAGCACTAGTGAGATGTTTTCACTTTCCTTGGATTTGTACAACCATCATAGAGTTTGTTCTTTGGTCTATATTTTGGATATTTTTAAAGTGTTACATACGATATAGTGGTTCTTGGTTTCTGCTTTTTTATGTATTTGTATTTACATTTTTTTGCAAGACTGTGCCATTTGACCTCCCACTGCAAAGTGGAGTCTATAACAAGATGCTCATCACCATCGTTGGAGAGGTCAAACCCAATGCTAATAAGTAAGTACAACAACAACAACACATACATACAGTATATACTACAGTTTAGCAAAGATCTTTCATTGATGATAGAGTATATTAACTATTTAATATTTAAGTCTAAATTTAAGATGTATATGTTGAATTCCATATAGAATTTCATCCATTACACAGCTTTAACATAAACTAATAAACTTAATGTGAAGCATATACGTCAGTCATACACAAACGAAATACACTGGTTTATTATTAACTATTTAATTGTATTTAAATATTTTTTTCAAAATGCATTTATTCAAATTGCTTAGAATCAGCATAAATCTTTTACTTAAAAAAAAAAAAAACTTACACTCATTGAGTTCGAAAGTTTGAAAACTGTTAAAACATGGCTAGCTGTGAAACAATAAATATTCACTAATACTAGTACTAGCACTAATATGACTAATAATTATCATCAGTACTGATAATAATTAGTATTATTAGTAATATTCACAACTAAAAATTATTATTAGAACTATTACAGAAATCTTACTTATGTATGACAAATATGCATAACATTAAGTTGATTAATTTGTTAAAACTGCATAATCCGCATGGATGGAAATGTTAAATGCGGTTAAACATTTTGTGGCATTCCTGTGTATTCTTATGTTCTCTTCCCCAATTAGTATCACCATTAATTTAAAGAGAGGCAACGACATTGCGTTTCATCTAAACCCCCGGTTCAATGAAGGTGGAAGGCAAGCGATTGTGCGAAACAGCTTGATTGGAAACCAGTGGGGCAGAGAAGAGCGCGAGGTCCCCTCCTTCCCGTTTGTCCCAGGAAAGCCTTTTGAGGTGAGCATGGCATCAAACAATTTTGTTTCTTTTTCATCTCAGTGGTTTTATTTTGAACAAATGTCTTAAATATTTACTGTCGGGCCCTCATTGTGTTTAAAGACATCAGAGAATGTCTAAGATATCAGATAACAGATAAAAACAGATAAAGAGGTCCTGAAATAGCATCTCTTAAAATACTGCAACAAAAAAGAAAAAGAATTTGTTTTGTCCTGCCATGTTTGGTCAAAACTACATGTTCTGTTGCATGCTTGTTAAATTGCAACTGATTAAATTTGCTTTTAATTTCAGCTGAAGATCTTATGCACTGACACTGAATTCAAAGTGGCTGTGAACAAATCACACCTTCTGGAATACAAACATCGGATCCGTGAGCTCAACCAGATCAGAGATCTTAGTATCTACAGTGATGTCAGCCTCAGCTCTGTAAATGTGGAAACGCTGCAGTGAAATCACACTACAGATTTAACAAAGAAATATGCGATGATCTAACCACATGTGCAAATTACTTCACCTCCAGTAATCATCTTTTTTAAGCACTATGTGTGTCAATAAGAGTTTATATTTCCTGCAAATCCAAGAGTGTTATCAATTTGCAAGCAAATCCTGTTTTTCCTCAATGCTGTAGTTAGCTTTGCCACCTCTAGGTGGGCCTGTTATTATCCGAGAGGGTTGGTTTGTCATAAGGTTCAATGATGGAGTTAAGGAAAAAATTTTTTTTACAGAAAATTAGCCAAATTTGTTTTATATTGATACATGAGATAATATGATGTTGATGTACAATTGTTTATACACTTGTATACTTAGTTTATGCAAAGTCTGTGGTGATCAAAGTGGGGAATGTGATACTGGCCAGTCAAGAATAATGCGTAATGCGTAAATTAGAACTGGAATATAATAGGATTCTATGAATGTACATAACCTTCTATTGTAATCGGTGCCAAAGAAGGTTCTTCTTGGTTTAACGATCCCATGATTAAAGAAACAACAACAGATGTAAACCCTGTGTGCATGTAATTACATTCCTTGGTGAGATCTGTGTATTACACTTTTACTGCCAGCTCCTAATATAAATAAAATAACAGCAACATAAACTGAAGTCAAGGCAGTGTTACATTTTTAATCATGGAAACAGTCTGTCGGAGACGCCCTGAGAGAAATCTAATAGGCCTGACCTCAATTATGCAGAGGTCTATTTATATAGTGCCTCAAGCACCTGATGAATCTTCAAAGAGTTGAGCCCTGTTGCAGCCCACAGATGAAACCTCCAGCATTTTATAACTAATGTGCACACATTTTAAGAATGCTTCTTTGTGTTGTGATTGTGATTTTAGATCACAATAGCTATCTTAATCCACTTATATCAGATTATATTATATTAGAATGCCTCATGTTAATTATATATAGTGTGTTTTCTTGTTTAAATTTTATGATCTATCAGAAAATGTGAGATTCCTCAAATATGGTAACTAATCTGTCAAATAGGGTGATTTTAAAGATTTTTGTAGTTCAAGTGTTTGTTTTTAATGACTTATGTAACAGAATAATAATAAGTATATAAACTTTTTTTTTTTTGATTTCACCATTTTGTGTTTCTATTTCTATATATAAAAATCATTAAATTAATCAAATCATCCTATTGGACAGAAAAGGTACCTTATTTGAACAACCACACATATATTTTCTGAAAGAGCGTATATTTTAATGGGTTATTACTGCTGGTAAGAAAAATGTTCCTGCAATAGCTTCCACAAATGTATGCAATTTAAAAACCCACACCTGCCCATCACAAGCAGTGCTCTATATATTTCTGTACTGGGTGGCTTCGTGCATGCTCGTTCGCTCCCGTGTCTGTATGCGCGTGCTCGCGATATTTAAGACAGTGCCCTCTGCGCGCTCACCTGGTCTGATCACGCGCACGCACGCAGAATTGAAGCATTGAGTCGAGAAGGACACACGACTTAAAATTATGACAAGATGAGATGATCCCAGTAAAGACAGAAGAACAAGGCGACGAAGAATTTCTCCCATCAGCGTTGAATTCACTTCTCCATTTCGACTTTTATTCTATTTCTGCTCAGGTCAGTTTTTAAGTCTTCTACTTCCTCATGGTTGGCGTATTACTCCTTCGTGTCAGTCATAAGTAACGTTACCTTTATATGTGGTTAAACTGAGTTTTAATTGCTTTAACTTGCATATAAAGTGACGAAAATGTAGCATTTGTTCCGTGTTTGTCCCCTGTTGACTCGGTTTGGCATATGCTGAGCGGAACTAGCATTTAAACACCCCCAAAACAGGACATACATCCTTTTATACACCCTAAGTTGACTTATTTTTTGATTATGTATTTATTATGCATGTGTATTTAAGCGCTTATGGTCGTTAAAGTACTCTTTCTCTCTCTCCTTTAAAGAGCAGATGTATGTGATGGCGTTTCTGTCAGTTAGCTTTAGTGCTAATTAGGATAGACGTCTCCCATTTATAAATTTAATATATATATATATATATATATATATATATATATATTATATATATAT
>NW_020528312.1:0-24399 GCF_003368295.1 Carassius auratus | reverse complement strand
ACAGTAAAACCGGGTCAGTTGGCCATTTAGCATGTCAATCTTGCAAAATGCAAAGCGCAGTTATAGATACTGTGCACATACGCTTGTTTTCATATTTAGCGTGGCATTGACTGGTTAATTATGCTTTAAAGGAAATAGAAAATAAGTACAGAGATCAAAACCCATCTGTCTTTGTATTATTGATGCATCTAAGCTTTTGATCATGTTTGATTGTCATTGGTTTTTTTATGAGGTAATGGCTCACTCTTCTCTGTTTGCAGTTAGCAATATATATATATATATATATATATATATATATATATATATATATATATATATATATATATATATATATATATATATATATATATATATATAATCTTTATATGAACGAATGAAGATGCTTGAATGTCTGTAATACTGGCTGAATGATTGGGATATTGTAGTGTATCACATGATGTATGCAGATGATCTGGTACTCTTCAGTACTATTAGTGCTGGTCTCCAACAGCCTGTGTACGATAAGATCTTCAATATAACACTGGTATGAGTGTTGTTATGATCTGCAGAACTAAACAGACTATACATGATTAACTTTACAGTTATAATATAATTGTGTTATTGACATTGCATTGCAACGCTGGATGATGTAGACGCAGGCTAACATACATTTACACAAGTTTAGCACATACTCATATGAAGTGAAGATGTCCTTGTTTAAAGCATGTTGTACACCACTTTACACTGCACATCTGGGGTCCAATGATAGGACAGCAAGCGTACAGAGACTTAGCTTATAATGATACGATGAGAATATGATTTACAGAGAAGTGAAACGTTTGTGTTTGCAGGGGTCAACAGTTTTCAGGCTGTCCTATGACTTAACCTATCACATCTCAGTCTGTGACAGAAAAACAGAATTCAGCTGACTCTAACCTGCTTTCTCCTGTATCACCCGTTGTTTGTATTGGACCAGTAAGATTAAGATATTAAGCTCTGCATCCTCAGGATAAGTCCATGAGAGGACAGTCTTCCTACTGCTGTATGTTTGAGGGATGTTCAGCAAGAGTGTTGAAATAAAGAGCAGATGAAACAAAGTGATCTGCTGCTCAACTAATATCAGGCCCAGGAACAAACTGCAGGATTATAGTTAAGCCACTGAAGAAATGATACAAGCAGAGACTCAATCAGGGCTGAATGTTTGTTCATTAAGTGTTTTCATTCTGGAGAAACAAGTGAAAAGTGTAGATTTACTGCATAAATATCAGTACAGCCGCTCCCTATACGCAGAGTACTCAGTCTGCAGGGCACCAGCTCCCAGAGGGGGAACCATCCCAGTTGCTCAAAAAAAAACCTGTGCCATTCTCCATCCGTGCTCGTGACTGCTCGCACCTCATGTTTGCGGCTGAATGTTCATAATTGATGGATGGACATCTATGCCCAGGTAAAGGACATCAGCAATCCGGCGCAGAGAAAAGAAAACTAAAGAAAGTAAAAAAACAAAAAAAACAAGCATAATGTTGGTTTGACGTTGGATGTTCGAGAGTCTCAAATTTAGGTACCATCTCTAAAGTTACTTGTGATATTGGTATAATAATAATAATAATAATTCATTACATTTATATAGCACTTTTCTAGGCACTCAAAGTGCTTTACATTGTCAGGGGGTATCTCCTCATCCACCACCAGTGTGCAACATCCACCTGGACGATGCTACGGCAGCCATAGTGTGCCAGAATGCCCACCACACACCAGACACACACACACACACACACACACACACGTGGAGAGGAGACAGAGTGATGAAGCCAATCAGCAGATATGGGGATTGTTAGGAGGCCATGATGGTCAGAGGCCAATGGGCGAGGCCTCTACTCTTTTCGAAAGACATCCTGGGATTTTTAATAACCACAGAGAGTCAGGACCTCGGTTTAACGTCTCATCCGCAGGACGGTGCTTGTTGACAGTATAGTGTCCCCATCACTACACTGGGGCGCTAGGACCCACACGGACCACAGGGTGAGCGCCCCCTGCTGGCCTCACTAGCACCTCTTCCAGCAGCAACCTAGTTTTCTCAGGAGGTCTCCCATCCAGGTACTGACCAGGCTCAGCCCTGCTTAGCTTCAGTGGGCAACCGGTCTTGGGCTCCAGGGTGATATGGCTGCCAGTATACACCTTTCTAACGTCAGTGGCATTTGAGGAGAATGACTTACAGTCATAAAAACAACTGTAATTGTTCATTTAGGTGTCGGCTATAATGCACAATTTAATTGAATGTTTGATATATATTCAAATAAACTTTAAATCAAATTTACATTATGCTACTTTTTCGCATGGGGTCAAACGCAAATTTGAAACTCAATAGCATTTGAGGAGAAAGACTTGCAGTCATAAAACACTTGTAATGTGTTAATTAAGGTGTCAGCTACAATGCATACCTTATACATTTTTAATATATATTAAAATAAATTATAAATCATTTAGGTAAAAACAAGGTCCGTTTATCACAGTTAGCGAATGTTGGAGGTTATGTTATGTTCGAGCACACTAGCGGATGGTTGTTGTACTGAGTTGCTAAATAAAGACAGTCACCGATTACGTCGTTGTACGACCCTCTTTTATAAATAACTTGACATGGTGTCAGAATGGGACAACTTGTAAGCGGAAGAGGAAAAGAAATGTGTAACGTTATCGTTTGGCGGAGGAATGGGAGATGAGCCGGCTGATATGGCGCAACCTACACCAACTGCTACGTTCACAATACAACCTCCAGAGCCATTCGATTTTACCAAGCCTCACGAATGGGAGCATTGGATTAGGAGATTTGACCACTTTCGGCTTGCAAGCAATTTAAACGCAACCTTGGAAGCAAACCAGGTAAACACGTCAGTGTATTGTATGGGCGATGAAGCCAAAGATGTGCTTAAAGGGCTTACGCTAACTGAAGATCAGAGGAAGAAGTACACGGATGTTAAGGCCAAGTAAGGTTAAGAGCCAAGTTCAATCAGCGTGTGCAACTGCCGGGAGAAACGGTGGATTCCTTTATCACTGCTCTATACGGATTAGCTGAACATTGCAATCATGGACAGTTACAAAAGGAGCTGATACGCGACAGGTTAGTGGTCGGGCTGAGAAACGTCTCATTGTCCGAAAAGCTACAGCTAGACAGAGACTTAACACTTGAAACTGCTATAACAAAAACAAGGCAGTTTGAAGAAGTTAGACGACAGCAGTGTGACTTAAGAGGAGAAAATGGCGGTGCTAGCAAATGCTCCAATGTTGATGCTGTGCATGCTAACAATTACAGAAACCCAAATTTACCTCAAAGCCTCAGCCACAAGCACAAACACCAGGCAAATATAAACCTACTGCACGGCCACAGCAAGGTTCAAAGGCCTGTTATAGATGTGGGAAAATGGCGTCACATGGAAAATCAGAATGCCCTGCTGCAGATGCTGTGTGTCACAACTGTGGCAAAATGGGACATTATGGAAAAGTGTGCAGAAACGCTGCAAAATCTCTGAATGTTGTCACTACAGAAGATGAAGAGAGTTTATTTTTGGGAGCCGTGGACGCTGGAAAAGACCCATGGACAGTGCAGCTACAAGTAAGACAAAAAAATGCTTTAAAATTGACACTGGTGCTGATGTCACCGCCCTGCCAGCCGAGATGTACTATGACATTACAGGGGGACCTGATGTGAAGCGCCTGGCAATGTCGACATGCCCATTGTTTTTGCCAGGTGGCAATGTGCTCTCTGTCCTAGGTGTAGCCAGAGAAACACTGCACAGAGGCAAAAAGACAGCCACAGAGGACATTTATGTTGTAAAAGACCTACACACTGCATTGCTGGGAAGGCCTGCTATAGAACAGCTTCAGCTTGTGTGCAGGGTTGACAGCATCACCATGGAATCTGTGAAACAACAGTATCCGAAGCTGTGTGGCGGCCTGGGTCTTGTTCGGAGGCCATACTCAATCAAATTAAAGCCAGAGGCTGTGCCCTTCTCTCTACACACACCACGCAGAGTCCCTCTGCCATTTATGGGAAAAGTGAAGGAGGAGATTGACCGTAAGGAGAGGATGGGTGTAATCACAAAGATTGAGGAGCCGACTGCTTGGTGCGCCGGGATGGTGGTGGTGCCGAAAAAAGCAGGTACTGTCCGCATTTGTGTGGATTTCACAAGGATGAATGAATCAGTTTGCAGAGAAAAGTTTATCCTGCCTTCTGTTGAACACACTCTGGGCATGCTAGCTGGCGCAACAGTATTTAGCAAATTAGATGCCAATATGGGTTTTTGGCAAGTACCATTGACAAAGAGTCTGCCAAATACACCACCTTCATCATGCCCTTTGGGCGCTATTATTTAAACCGGCTACCCTTTGGCATAGCTTCAGCCCCCGAGCACTTTCAAAGGATGATGATGACAGAAGTGACAGGTGGCCTGGAGGGAGTACTGTGTCACATGGATGACATCCTGGTCTGGGGACAGACGCAGGACGAGCATGATGTGCGGCTACATAAGGTGTTAGAGAAGGCACAAAAGGCCGGCATTACGCTCAACATGGACAAATGTGAGCTCACACGCCATACAGTCAATTTCCTGGGTCATGTGATTTCAGCAGATGGAGTGAAGCCAGATCCGGAGAAGACGAGAGCTGTGCAGGAGATGGACGCACCCAAAAATAGTCAGGGAACTTAGAAGTTTTCTGGGCATGGTCAATCAGCTGGGCCACTTCTTGCCTAACCTGGCCGAAAAAGACAAGGTCCTAAGATACCTGCTGTCCAAAAAGAACCACTGGTACTGGGGGACAGAACAGCAGGCCTCCTTTGACCAGTTAAAAACAGAGCTGTCATCCACACCAGTGCTTGCTATACAACCCAAACAGTGCACTAAAAATCTCGGCTGATGCCTCTTCCTTTGGCCTGGGTGCAGTCCTGTTGCAGAAGAGCGATGCCAGGTGGTCACCTGTGGCATATGCGTCCAGGTCAATGACACCAGCAGAGCAGCGCTATGCTCAAATAGAGAAGGAGGCACTAGCTGCAACGTGGGCTTGTGAAAGGTTCAGCTGTGAGTCTGCTGGGCGGGAAGGCCCTGGATGACCTCCCACCAAGAATCCAAAGATTTAAAATACGAGTCATGAGGTACAATTATTCAGTCAATCATGTCCCTGGCAAAAGCCTGTGGACAGCCGACACCTTGTCGCATGCTCCTTCAATTCAATTCAATTCAATTCAATTCAATTCAATTCAATTCAATTCAATTCAAGTTTATTTGTATAGCGCTTTATACAAAACAAATCGTTACAAAGCAACTTTACAGAAAATTATGTTTCTACAATATTTAGTAGTAGCTAGTAGTTTGTGCACATTTGACAGATTTTAGAAAAAATAAAAAATAATTAAAGCTGCAAGCAGCATTTACGGGGTTCAAGCACTTAAGGGATCTTAGGTGGTCAGAGCCAACCTGGACATATATGGATGGCCGTTAAACACATCCAAAATGGAGAATAGGCTAACAGACAGACACACACACTGAAATTAAATGATTAAACTCGTTTTTAAGATTTTAGATGTCATTTTCAGGTTTCACTGTAATCATAATGTGGCAAAATTTTAAAAACTGATATGTCTGAATGAACAAAATGGAAAACTTTAACTCAATGAGATTTGAAATGTTGTAAGAGTGTTTTTTTTTATTGTTTATTGTTTAGGCATTACATCCTTTCAACTGTACAGTTTAAGTTAGCTGAATGAGCCCATTAGTGGTTTTCCGCTGCCATCTAGTGGTTATAAATGGCAATTTCTCATACATCAATGTGTTAATCCTTTTAACTCTTAGTTTTTTTGCCCAATATCTCTTAAATATGGCATGCTCGTTTAGAATGAAATTATGCATTATTACCCCAGTTTTGATAATTTGTGGGCTTTCTGTTGTATAATAGGCCTTTGTGTACACTATGCAAATAACATATTATAAAATTACTGGTTTATAGTTGTCCAAATGCAATTGTTCAACAATGTTTTTGATAATTATTGACCTTCTAGAGTCTAGAAGAATTGTACTTCAGTGGTTTTATTGATTTTCAGCTTAAGCCTTGGAATACTTTGCCAAAGTAACTTTTTCAAATAATCTTGAATATTTAATTACAGCTTTATTGACAAAATTGGTCCCAGAGGCAAAGTTTTTCAGAATGAGGAGATCTATCATATGATATGAAGATTTAGTGTTTTTGAGTGAATATATGTAGCATTTTCAAACAGTTTGAGGCCATTTACCATCTAAATCTTTGTGTTATGAGACCTTTTCTTACTGTTATAGCGCCACCTATGGATCAATCTCCATGAAACTTTGCAGCCTTGTTGAGAGTCACCTGTTACATGATTTCACCTAGTTTCATAAAGTTTTGAGTTTTCGTTTAGGTTTTATAGGCTTTGGGGTATGTTTGGCCACACCCCTTTTTCTAAATTACCCCTTTACAGCTAACCAAAGGACAAAATTCAACATTTTTTTGATAATTATTGATCTAGAGAGTCCACAGAATATTACTGCAGTGGTTTGGTTCTGATCGGGCAAAAAATCTAGGACTAGTTCGCAAAAGTAAGGTTTTTAACATATTTGTGAATAACAATTGAACGATTTGATTGACAGCAATGGTTCTTGAGGCAAAGTTGTGCATTATGAGGAGATCTATCAAATGATATGCATATTGTGTTGATATGTGAAACACCACGTGATTACAGAGCCATAAAACTCGTTAGCGCCAACTAGTGGCCGATTTCTTTCAAAATTCTTACAGACCTTAAGGTTCATGAGTCGAACGTACCCAGCGAGTTTCGTTCCGATCAACATCCGTTAACCCTTTCAAATAGGTGCTTAAACTTGTTTGGCCAATGGCGGCCATGTTTTTTGAGATATGCAAATGTCCTCATAGGTACTTGTGCCCCTTCAGACCAAGACACTGCATACCAATTTTCAAGTCGATCGAGCCAACGGTTGCCTAGTTATAGCCATTTATGTGTTTTTTCTATCTTATTGCGCCCCAAGTGGCAGAGATGCGCAATTTTTTTTATTTTACCCAAAATTGAGCTCGTACATATGTGTACCAAGTTTGGTGAAGTTATCTCATTCCGTTCAAGAGTTATAGTTAAAATAGCATTTGGCCAACGTTACTATAGACGCTTTTTGGCATACTGTTTCGCGTAAAAATTGAAATTTCAACTTTTTTTTGATAATTATTGATATTGAGTGTCCAGGGAATATTTCTGAAGTGGTTTGGTTCTGATTGGTTGAAAATCCTAGGACTAGTTCGCAAAAGTAGGTTTCGGATATAGCTCGATTTTGCGAGAAAACGGTGTGTCGTAGACCCCAAAAAGGCGCCGTACACTTTTGTTCGGGCTAACCCAAGGATTGCTATGATGCCATGTTTTTGAGTTTATGGCTAACGGTTTACGATTCACGGCCAAAAATGTCCAAAATTTTTGTTTTTTGCGCTGTAGCGCCCCCGTTTGGCCGATTGGGCTGAGACTTTGATAAGTTCTCCCCAAAATGAGCTCTACCGATCTGTCCAAATTTCAGCTCTCTAGGCCTTACGGTTTGGGCTGCACGTTCAGTTCTAGGGCGGAAGAATAATAATAATAATAATAATTAAAGCTGCAAGCAGCATTTTACCGGGGTTCAAGCATTTAAGGCATCTGAGGTGGTCAGAGCCAACCTGGATGTTTGGATGACATTTAAACACATCCAAAATGGAGAACAGGCTAACAGACAGACACACACACTGAAAGTAAATGATTAGACTAATATATGTATACTCTATAAGCATATGCACACACACACACACACAAAGACACACATATACATGCACAAACATTTTGTTGCAGATATAGGTATTTGAAATAAGTGATAGGTGACATAAATTATTGCAAGTCTTCTCTTTTTCAGAGTTTAGATGTCATTTTCAGGTTAAACTGTAATCATAATGTGGCAAAATTGTAAAAACTGATACATCTGTATAAACAAAATGGAAAACATCAATTCAATGAGATTTAAAATGTTATAACAGTTAATTTATTAATGTTTTGGCATGAATTCATGAAAACAGTACTGTTTAACTAGCTGAATGAGCCCATTAGTGGTCTTCCGCTGCCATCTAGTGGTTATAAATTGCATTTACTCAAACAACACTGTGTTTTAAAACATAACTGTTATAGTGTTGTAATTTTTTTTTTGCCCAATCTCTCTTAAATTTTGCATGCTTGTTTAGAATGAAATCATGCATTATTTTACACAGTTTTGATAATTTGTGGGCTTTCTGTTTGTATAAATAGGCCTTTGTGTACACTATGCAAATAACATATTATAAAATTATTGGTTTATAGTTGCCCAAATGCAATTGTTCAACATGTTTTTGATAATTATTGACCTTCAGAGTCTAGAGAATTGTACTTCAGTGGTTTTATTGATTTTCATCTTAAACCGTATCACAAGTATGCCAAAGTAACTTTTTAAAATAATCTTGAATATTTAATTAACAGCTTTATTGACAACATTGGTCCCAGAGGCAAAGTTGTTCAGAATGAGGAGATCTATCATATGATATGAAGATTTAGTGTTTTTGAGTGAATATATGAGCATTTTCAAACAATTTGAGGCCATTTACCATATAAATCTTGTGTTTTGAGACCTTTTCTACTGTTATAGCGCCACCTATGGTCTGATCTCCATGAAACTTTGCATGCTTGTTAAGAGTCACCTGTTACATGATTTCACTGAGTTTCATAAAGTTTTGAGTTTTCGTTTAGGTTTTATAGGCTTTGGGGTATGTTTGGCCACACCCCTTTTTCTAAATTACCCCTTTACAGCTAACCAAAGGACAAAATTCAACATTTTTTTAATAATTATTGATCTAGAGAGTCCACAGAATATTACTGCAGTGGTTTGGTTCCGATCGGGCAAAAAACCTAGGACTAGTTCGCAAAAGTAGGTTTTTAACATATTTGTGAATAACAATTGAACGATTTGATTGACAGCAATGGTTCTTGAGGCAAAGTTGTGCATTATGAGGAGATCTATCAAATGATATGCATATTGTGTTGATATGTGAAACACCACGTGATTACAGAGCCATAAAACTCGTTAGCGCCAACTAGTGGCCGATTTCTTTCAAAATTCTTACAGACCTTAAGGTTCATGAGTCGAACGTACCCAGCGAGTTTCGTTCCGATCAACATCCGTTAACCCTTTCAAATAGGTGCTTAAAATTGTTTGGCCAATGGCGGCCATGTTTTTTGAGATATGCAAATGTCCTCATAGGTACTTGTGCCCCTTCAGACCAAGACACTGCATACCAATTTTCAAGTCGATCGAGCCAACGGTTGCCTAGTTATAGCCATTTATGTGTTTTTTCTATCTTATTGCGCCCCCAAGTGGCAGAGATGCGCAATTTTTTTTATTTGACCCAAAATTGAGCTCATACATATGTGTACCAAGTTTGGTGAAGTTATCTCATTCCGTTCAAGAGTTATAGTTAAAATAGCATTTGGCCAACGTTAGCATAGACGCTTTTTGGCGTACTGTTTCGCGTAAGAATTGAAATTTCAACTTTTTTTTGATAATTATTGATATTGAGTGTCCAGGGAATATTTATGAAGTGGTTTGGTTCTGATTGGTTGAAAATCCTAGGACTAGTTCGCAAAAGTAGGTTTCGGATATAGCTCGATTTTGCGAGAAAACGGTGCGTCGTAGACCCCAAAAAGGCGCCGTGCACTTTTGTTCGGGCTAACCCAAGGATTGCTACGATGCCATGTTTTTGAGTTTATGGCTAACGGTTTACGATTCACGGCCAAAAATGTCCAAAATTTTTGTTTTTTGCGCTGTAGCGCCCCCGTTGGCCGATTGGGCTGAGACTTTGATAAGTTCTCCCCAAAATGAGCTCTACGATCTGTCCAAATTTCAGCTCTCTAGGCCTTACGGTTTGGGCTGCACGTTCAGTTCTAGGGCGGAAGAATAATAATAATAATAATAATTAAAGCTGCAAGCAGCATTTTACCGGGGTTCAAGCATTTAAGGCATCTGAGGTGGTCAGAGCCAACCTGGATGTTTGGATGACATTTAAACACATCCAAAATGGAGAACAGGTTAACAGACAGACACACACACTGAAAGTAAATGATTAGACTAATATATGTATACTCTATAAGCATATGCACACACACACACACACAAAGACACACATATACATGCACAAACATTTTGTTGCAGATATAGGTATTTGAAATAAGTGATAGGTGACAATAAATTATTGCAAGTCTTCTCTTTTTCAGAGTTTAGATGTCATTTTCAGGTTAAACTGTAATCATAATGTGGCAAAATTGTAAAAACTGATACATCTGTATAAACAAAATGGAAAACATCAATTCAATGAGATTTAAAATGTTATAACAGTTAATTTATTAATGTTTTGGCATGAATTCATGAAAACAGTACTGTTTAACTAGCTGAATGAGCCCATTAGTGGTCTTCCGCTGCCATCTAGTGGTTATAAATTGCATTTACTCAAACAACACTGTGTTTTAAAACATAACTGTTATAGTGTTGTATTTTTTTTTGCCCAATCTCTCTTAAATTTTGCATGCTTGTTTAGAATGAAATTATGCATTATTTTACACAGTTTTGATAATTTGTGGGCTTTCTGTTTGTATTAATAGGCCTTTGTGTACACTATGCAAATAACATATTATAAAATTATTGGTTTATAGTTGCCCAAATGCAATTGTTCAACATGTTTTTGATAATTATTGACCTTCAGAGTCTAGAGAATTGTACTTCAGTGGTTTTATTGATTTTCATCTTAAACCGTATCACAAGTATGCCAAAGTAACTTTTTAAAATAATCTTGAATATTTAATTAACAGCTTTATTGACAACATTGGTCCCAGAGGCAAAGTTGTTCAGAATGAGGAGATCTATCATATGATATGAAGATTTAGTGTTTTTGAGTGAATATATGAGCATTTTCAAACAATTTGAGGCCATTTACCATATAAATCTTGTGTTTTGAGACCTTTTCTACTGTTATAGCGCCACCTATGGTCTGATCTCCATGAAACTTTGCATGCTTGTTAAGAGTCACCTGTTACATGATTTCACTGAGTTTCATAAAGTTTTGAGTTTTCCTTTAGGTTTTATAGGCTTTGGGGTATGTTTGGCCACACCCCTTTTTCTAAATTACCCCTTTACAGCTAACCAAAGGACAAAATTCAACATTTTTTTAATAATTATTGATCTAGAGAGTCCACAGAATATTACTGCAGTGGTTTGGTTCCGATCGGGCAAAAAACCTAGGACTAGTTCGCAAAAGTAGGTTTTTAACATATTTGTGAATAACAATTGAACGATTTGATTGACAGCAATGGTTCTTGAGGCAAAGTTGTGCATTACGAGGAGATCTATCAAATGATATGCATATTGTGTTGATATGTGAAACACCACGTGATTACAGAGCCATAAAACTCGTTAGCGCCAACTAGTGGCCGATTTCTTTCAAAATTCTTACAGACCTTAAGGTTCATGAGTCGAACGTACCCAGCGAGTTTCGTTCCGATCAACATCCGTTAACCCTTTCAAATAGGTGCTTAAAATTGTTTGGCCAATGGCGGCCATGTTTTTTGAGATATGCAAATGTCCTCATAGGTACTTGTGCCCCTTCAGACCAAGACACTGCATACCAATTTTCAAGTCGATCGAGCCAACGGTTGCCTAGTTATAGCCATTTATGTGTTTTTTCTATCTTATAGCGCCCCCAAGTGGCAGAGATGCGCAATTTTTTTTATTTGACCAAAGATTGAGCTCATACATATGTGTACCGAGTTTGGTGAAGATATCTCATTCCGTTCAAGAGTTATAGTCAAAATAGCATTTGGCTAACGTTAGCATAGACGCTTTTTGGCGTACTGTTTCGCGTAAGAATTGAAATTTCAACTTTTTTTTGATAATTATTGATATTGAGTGTCCAGGGAATATTTATGAAGTGGTTTGGTTCTGATTGGTTGAAAATCCTAGGACTAGTTCGCAAAAGTAGGTTTCGGATATAGCTCGATTTTGCGAGAAAACGGTGCGTCGTAGACCCCAAAAAGGCGCCGTGCACTTTTGTTCGGGCTAACCCAAGGATTGCAACGATGCCATGTTTTTGAGTCTACGGCTAACGGTTTACGATTCACGGCCAAAAATGTCCAAAATTTTTGTTTTTTGCGCTGTAGCGCCCCCGTTAGGCCGATTGGGCTGAGACTTTGATAAGTTCTCCCCAAAATGAGCTCTACGATCTGTCCAAATTTCAGCTCTCTAGGCCTTACGGTTTTGGGCTGCACGTTCAGTTCTAGGGCGAAGAATAATAATAATAATAATAAAAATCCTAACAATTACAAAGGGTTTCAGCACTGCGTGCTTGAACCCTAATTAAAGCTGCAAGCAGCATTTACCGGGGTTCAAGCACATTAAGGCCTCTGAGGTGGTCTGAGCCAACCTGGATGCATGGATGACATTTAAACACATCCAAAATGGAGAACAGGCTAACAGACAGACACACACACTGAAAGTAAATGATTAGACTAATATATGTATACTCTATAAGCATATGCACACACACACACACAGAAAGACACACATATACATGCACAAACATTTTGTTGCAGATATAGGTATTTGAAATAAGTGATAGGTGACAATAAAACTTATTGCAAGTCTTCTCTTTTTAAGAGTTTAGATGTCATTTTCAGGTTAAACTGTAATCACAATGTGGCAAAATAGTAAAAACTGATATATCTGTAAGAACAAAATGGAAAACATTGACTCAATGAGATTTAAAATGTTATAACAGTTAATTTTTAATGTTTTGGCATGAATTCATGAATCCTTTCAACAGTACTGTTCAACTTACTGAATGAGCCCATTAGTGGTCTTCCGCTGCCATCTAGTGGTTATAAATTGCATTTACTCAAACAACACTGTGTTTTAAACATAACTGTTATAGTGTTGTTATTTTTTTTTTGCCCAATCTCTCTTAAATTTTGCATGCTTGTTTAGAATGAAATTATGCATTATTTTACACAGTTTTGATAATTTGTGGGCTTTCTGTTTGTATTAATAGGCCTTTGTGTACACTATGCAAATAACATATTATAAAATTACTGGTTTATAGTTGCCCAAATGCAATTGTTCAACATGTTTTTGATAATTATTGACCTTCAGAGTCTAGAGAATTGTACTTCAGTGGTTTTATTGATTTTCATCTTAAACCGTATCACAAGTATGCCAAAGTAACTTTTTAAAATAATCTTGAATATTTAATTAACAGCTTTATTGACAACATTGGTCCCAGAGGCAAAGTTGTTCAGAATGAGGAGATCTATCATATGATATGAAGATTTAGTGTTTTTGAGTGAATATATGAGCATTTTCAAACAATTTGAGGCCATTTACCATATAAATCTTGTGTTTTGAGACCTTTTCTACTGTTATAGCGCCACCTATGGTCTGATCTCCATGAAACTTTGCATGCTTGTTAAGAGTCACCTGTTACATGATTTCACTGAGTTTCATAAAGTTTTGAGTTTTCCTTTAGGTTTTATAGGCTTTGGGGTATGTTTGGCCACACCCCTTTTTCTAAATTACCCCGTTACAGCTAACCAAAGGACAAAATTCAACATTTTTTTAATAATTATTGATCTAGAGAGTCCACAGAATATTACTGCAGTGGTTTGGTTCCGATCGGGCAAAAAACCTAGGACTAGTTCGCAAAAGTAGGTTTTTAACATATTTGTGAATAACAATTGAACGATTTGATTGACAGCAATGGTTCTTGAGGCAAAGTTGTGCATTATGAGGAGATCTATCAAATGATATGCATATTGTGTTGATATGTGAAACACCACGTGATTACAGAGCCATAAAACTCGTTAGCGCCAACTAGTGGCCGATTTCTTTCAAAATTCTTACAGACCTTAAGGTTCATGAGTCGAACGTACCCAGCGAGTTTCGTTCCGATCAACATCCGTTAACCCTTTCAAATAGGTGCTTAAATTTGTTTGGCCAATGGCGGCCATGTTTTTTGAGATATGCAAATGTCCTCATAGGTACTTGTGCCCCTTCAGACCAAGACACTGCATACCAATTTTCAAGTCGATCGAGCCAACGGTTGCCTAGTTATAGCCATTTATGTGTTTTTTCTATCTTATAGCGCCCCCAAGTGGCAGAGATGCGCAATTTTTTTTATTTGACCAAAGATTGAGCTCATACATATGTGTACCGAGTTTGGTGAAGATATCTCATTCCGTTCAAGAGTTATAGTCAAAATACATTTGGCTAACGTTAGCATAGACGCTTTTTGGCGTACTGTTTCGCGTAAGAATTGAAATTTCAACTTTTTTTGATAATTATTGATATTGAGTGTCCAGGGAATATTTATGAAGTGGTTTGGTTCTGATGGTTGAAAATCCTAGGACTAGTTCGCAAAAGTAGGTTTCGGATATAGCTCGATTTGAGAGAAAACGGTGCGTCGTAGACCCCAAAAAGGCGCCGTGCACTTTGTTCGGAGCTAACCCAAGGATTGCAACAGTGCCATTTTTTGAGTCTACGGCTAACGGTTTACATTTTACGGCCAAAAATGTCCAAAATTTTTGTTTTTTGCGCTGTAAGCGCCCCGTTAGGCGATTGGGTCGAGACTTTGTATCTGACCAGAAGGCCGACTACTACATTCTGACCAAATTTCAGCTTTCTAGGCCTTACGGTTTGGGCTGCACGACAGTTTGAGTGAGAAGAATAATAATAATAATAATAATTAAAGCTGCAAGCAGCATTTACCGGGGTTCAAGCACATTAAGGCCTCTGAGGTGGTCTGAGCCAACCTGGATGCATGGATGACATTTAAACACATCCAAAATGGAGAACAGGCTAACAGACAGACACACACACTGAAAGTAAATGATTAGACTAATATATGTATACTCTATAAGCATATGCACACACACACACACACACAGAAAGACACACATATACATGCACAAACATTTTGTTGCAGATATAGGTATTTGAAATAAGTGATAGGTGACAATAAACTTATTGCAAGTCTTCTCTTTTTAAGAGTTTAGATGTCATTTTCAGGTTAAACTGTAATCACAATGTGGCAAAATAGTAAAAACTGATATATCTGTAAGAACAAAATGGAAAACATTGACTCAATGAGATTTAAAATGTTATAACAGTTACATTTTTAATGTTTTGGGATGAATTCATGAATCCTTTCAACAGTACTGTTCAACTTAACTGAATGAGCCCATTAGTGGTCTTCCACTGCCATCTAGAGGTTATAAATTGCATTTACTCAAGCAACACTGTTTTTAAACATAACTGTTATAGTGTTTTTTTTTTTTTTTGCCCAATCTCTCTTAAATTTTGCATGCTTGTTTAGAATGAAATTATGCATTGTTTTACACAGTTTTGATAATTTGTGGGCTTTCTGTTTGTATTAATAGGCCTTTGTGTACACTATGAAAAGAACATATTATAAAATTACTGGTTTATAGTTGTCCAAATGCAATTGTTCAACATGTTTTTGATAATTATTGACCTTCAGAGTCTACAGAATTGTACTTCAGTGGTTTTATTGATTTTCATCTTAAACCGTATCACAAGTATGCCAAAGTAACTTTTTAAAATAATCTTGAATATTTAATTAACAGCTTTATTGACAACATTGGTCCCAGAGGCAAAGTTGTTCAGAATGAGGAGATCTATCATATGATATGAAGATTTAGTGTTTTTGAGTGAATATATGAGCATTTTCAAACAATTTGGGGCCATTTACCATATAAATCTTGTGTTTTGAGACCTTTTCTACTGTTATAGCGCCACCTATGGTCTGATCTCCATGAAACTTTGCATGCTTGTTAAGAGTCACCTGATACATGATTTCACTGAGTTTCATAAAGTTTTGAGTTTTCCTTTAGGTTTTATAGGCTTTGGGGTATGTTTGGCCACACCCCTTTTTCTAAATTACCCCGTTACAGCTAACCAAAGGACAAAATTCAACATTTTTTTAATAATTATTGATCTAGAGAGTCCACAGAATATTACTGCAGTGGTTTGGTTCCGATCGGGCAAAAAACCTAGGACTAGTTCGCAAAAGTAGGTTTTTAACATATTTGTGAATAACAATTGAACGATTTGATTGACAGCAATGGTTCTTGAGGCAAAGTTGTGCATTACGAGGAGATCTATCAAATGATATGCATATTGTGTTGATATGTGAAACACCACGTGATTACAGAGCCATAAAACTCGTTAGCGCCAACTAGTGGCCGATTTCTTTCAAAATTCTTACAGACCTTAAGGTTCATGAGTCGAACGTACCCAGCGAGTTTCGTTCCGATCAACATCCGTTAACCCTTTCAAATAGGTGCTTAAATTTGTTTGGCCAATGACGGCCATGTTTTTTGAGATATGCAAATGTCCTCATAGGTACTTGTGCCCCTTCAGACCAAGACACTGCATACCGATTTTCAAGTCGATCGAGCCAACGGTTGCCTAGTTATAGCAATTTATGTGTTTTTTCTATCTTATAGCGCCCCCAAGTGGCAGAGATGCGCAATTTTTTTGATTTGACCAAAGATTGAGCTCATACATATGTGTACCGAGTTTGGTGAAGATATCTCATTCCGTTCAAGAGTTATAGTCAAAATAGCATTTGGCTAACGTTAGCATAGACGCTTTTTGGCGTACTGTTTCGCGTAAGAATTGAAATTTCAACTTTTTTTTAATAATTATTGATATTGAGTGTCCAGGGAATATTTATGAAGTGGTTTGGTTCTGATTGGTTGAAAATCCTAGGACTAGTTCGCAAAAGTAGGTTTCGGATATAGCTCGATTTTGCGAGAAAACGGTGCGTCGTAGACCCCAAAAAGGCGCCGTGCACTTTTGTTCGGGCTAACCCAAGGATTGCAACAATGCCATGTTTTTGAGTCTACGGCTAACGGTATACGATTTACGGCCAAAAATGTCCAAAATTTTTGTTTTTTGCGCTGTAGCGCCCCCGTTAGGCCGATTGGGCTGAGACTTTGATAAGTTCTCCCCAAATTGAGCTCTACGATCTGTCCAAATTTCAGCTCTCTAGGCCTTACGGTTTGGGCTGCACGTTCAGTTCTAGGGCAGAAGAATAATAATAATAATAATAATTAAAGCTGCAAGCAGCATTTACCGGGGTTCAAGCACATTAAGGCCTCTGAGGTGGTCTGAGCCAACCTGGATGCATGGATGACAGTTAAACACATCCAAAATGGAGAACAGGCTAACAGACAGACACACACACTGAAAGTAAATGATTAGACTAATATATGTATACTCTATAAGCATATGCACACACACACACACACACAAAGACACACATATACATGCACAAACATTTTGTTGCAGATATAGGTATTTGAAATAAGTGATAGGTGACAATAAACTTATTGCAAGTCTTCTCTTTTTAAGAGTTTAGATGTCATTTTCAGGTTAAACTGTAATCATAATGTGGCAAAATTGTAAAAACTGATACATCTGTATGAACAAAATGGAAAACATTGATTCAATGAGATTTAAAATGTTATAACAGTTAATTTATTAATGTTTTGGCATGAATTCATGAAAACAGTACTGTTCAACTTAGCTGAATGAGCCCATTAGTGGTCTTCCGCTGCCATCTAGTGGTTATAAATTGCATTTACTCAAACAACACTGTGTTTTAAAACATAACTGTTATAGTGTTGTATTTTTTTTTTGCCCAATCTCTCTTAAATTTTGCATGCTTGTTTAGAATGAAATTATGCATTATTTTACACAGTTTTGATAATTTGTGGGCTTTCTGTTTGTATTAATAGGCCTTTGTGTACACTATGCAAATAACATATTATAAAATTATTGGTTTATAGTTGCCCAAATGCAATTGTTCAACATGTTTTTGATAATTATTGACCTTCAGAGTCTAGAGAATTGTACTTCAGTGGTTTTATTGATTTTCATCTTAAACCGTATCACAAGTATGCCAAAGTAACTTTTTAAAATAATCTTGAATATTTAATTAACAGCTTTATTGACAACATTGGTCCCAGAGGCAAAGTTGTTCAGAATGAGGAGATCTATCATATGATATGAAGATTTAGTGTTTTTGAGTGAATATATGAGCATTTTCAAACAATTTGAGGCCATTTACCATATAAATCTTGTGTTTTGAGACCTTTTCTACTGTTATAGCGCCACCTATGGTCTGATCTCCATGAAACTTTGCATGCTTGTTAAGAGTCACCTGTTACATGATTTCACTGAGTTTCATAAAGTTTTGAGTTTTCCTTTAGGTTTTATAGGCTTTGGGGTATGTTTGGCCACACCCCTTTTTCTAAATTACCCCGTTACAGCTAACCAAAGGACAAAATTCAACATTTTTTTAATAATTATTGATCTAGAGAGTCCACAGAATATTACTGCAGTGGTTTGGTTCCGATCGGGCAAAAAACCTAGGACTAGTTCGCAAAAGTAGGTTTTTAACATATTTGTGAATAACAATTGAACGATTTGATTGACAGCAATGGTTCTTGAGGCAAAGTTGTGCATTACGAGGAGATCTATCAAATGATATGCATATTGTGTTGATATGTGAAACACCACGTGATTACAGAGCCATAAAACTCGTTAGCGCCAACTAGTGGCCGATTTCTTTCAAAATTCTTACAGACCTTAAGGTTCATGAGTCGAACGTACCCAGCGAGTTTCGTTCCGATCAACATCCGTTAACCCTTTCAAATAGGTGCTTAAAATTGTTTGGCCAATGGCGGCCATGTTTTTTGAGATATGCAAATGTCCTCATAGGTACTTGTGCCCCTTCAGACCAAGACACTGCATACCGATTTTCAAGTCGATCGAGCCAACGGTTGCCTAGTTATAGCAATTTATGTGTTTTTTCTATCTTATAGCGCCCCCAAGTGGCAGAGATGCGCAATTTTTTTGATTTGACCAAAGATTGAGCTCATACATATGTGTACCGAGTTTGGTGAAGATATCTCATTCCGTTCAAGAGTTATAGTCAAAATAGCATTTGGCTAACGTTAGCATAGACGCTTTTTGGCGTACTGTTTCGCGTAAGAATTGAAATTTCAACTTTTTTTTGATAATTATTGATATTGAGTGTCCAGGGAATATTTATGAAGTGGTTTGGTTCTGATTGGTTGAAAATCCTAGGACTAGTTCGCAAAAGTAGGTTTCGGATATAGCTCGATTTTGCGAGAAAACGGTGCGTCGTAGACCCCAAAAAGGCGCCGTGCACTTTTGTTCGGGCTAACCCAAGGATTGCTACGATGCCATGTTTTTGAGTTTATGGCTAACGGTTTACGATTCACGGCCAAAAATGTCCAAAATTTTTGTTTTTTGCGCTGTAGCGCCCCCGTTTGGCCGATTGGGCTGAGACTTTGATAAGTTCTCCCCAAAATGAGCTCTACGATCTGTCCAAATTTCAGCTCTCTAGGCCTTACGGTTTGGGCTGCACGTTCAGTTCTAGGGCGGAAGAATAATAATAATAATAATAATTAAAGCTGCAAGCAGCATTTACCGGGGTTCAAGCACATTAAGGCCTCTGAGGTGGTCTGAGCCAACCTGGATGCATGGATGACAGTTTAAACACATCCAAAATGGAGAACAGGCTAACAGACAGACACACACACTGAAAGTAAATGATTAGACTAATATATGTATACTCTATAAGCATATGCACACACACACACACACACAAAGACACACATATACATGCACAAACATTTTGTTGCAGATATAGGTATTTGAAATAAGTGATAGGTGACAATAAACTTATTGCAAGTCTTCTCTTTTTAAGAGTTTAGATGTCATTTTCAGGTTAAACTGTAATCATAATGTGGCAAAATTGTAAAAACTGATATATCTGTATGAACAAAATGGAAAACATTGACTCAATGAGATTTAAAATGTTATAACAGTTACATTTTTAATGTTTTGGCATGAATTCATGAATCCTTCAACAGTACTGTTCAACTTAACTGAATGAGCCCATTAGTGGTCTTCCGCTGCCATCTAGTGGTTATAAATTGCATTTACTCAAGCAACACTGTTTTTAAACATAACTGTTATAGTGTTTTTTTTTTTTTTGCCCAATCTCTCTTAAATTTTGCATGCTTGTTTAGAATGAAATTATGCATTATTTTACACAGTTTTGATAATTTGTGGGCTTTCTGTTTGTATTAATAGGCCTTTGTGTACACTATGCAAAGAACATATTATAAAATTACTGGTTTATAGTTGTCCAAATGCAATTGTTCAACATGTTTTTGATAATTATTGACCTTCAGAGTCTAGAGAATTGTACTTCAGTGGTTTTATTGATTTTCATCTTAAACCGTATCACAAGTATGCCAAAGTAACTTTTTAAAATAATCTTGAATATTTAATTAACAGCTTTATTGACAACATTGGTCCCAGAGGCAAAGTTGTTCAGAATGAGGAGATCTATCATATGATATGAAGATTTAGTGTTTTTGAGTGAATATATGAGCATTTTCAAACAATTTGAGGCCATTTACCATATAAATCTTGTGTTTTGAGACCTTTTCTACTGTTATAGCGCCACCTATGGTCTGATCTCCATGAAACTTTGCATGCTTGTTAAGAGTCACCTGATACATGATTTCACTGAGTTTCATAAAGTTTTGAGTTTTCCTTTAGGTTTTATAGGCTTTGGGGTATGTTTGGCCACACCCCTTTTTCTAAATTACCCCGTTACAGCTAACCAAAGGACAAAATTCAACATTTTTTTAATAATTATTGATCTAGAGAGTCCACAGAATATTACTGCAGTGGTTTGGTTCCGATCGGGCAAAAAACCTAGGACTAGTTCGCAAAAGTAGGTTTTTAACATATTTGTGAATAACAATTGAACGATTTGATTGACAGCAATGGTTCTTGAGGCAAAGTTGTGCATTACGAGGAGATCTATCAAATGATATGCATATTGTGTTGATATGTGAAACACCACGTGATTACAGAGCCATAAAACTCGTTAGCGCCAACTAGTGGCCGATTTCTTTCAAAATTCTTACAGACCTTAAGGTTCATGAGTCGAACGTACCCAGCGAGTTTCGTTCCGATCAACATCCGTTAACCCTTTCAAATAGGTGCTTAAATTGTTTGGCCAATGGCGGCCATGTTTTTTGAGATATGCAAATGTCCTCATAGGTACTTGTGCCCCTTCAGACCAAGACACTGCATACCAATTTTCAAGTCGATCGAGCCAACGGTTGCCTAGTTATAGCAATTTATGTGTTTTTTCTATCTTATAGCGCCCCCAAGTGGCAGAGATGCGCAATTTTTTTGATTTGACCAAAGATTGAGCTCATACATATGTGTACCGAGTTTGGTGAAGATATCTCATTCCGTTCAAGAGTTATAGTCAAAATAGCATTTGGCTAACGTTAGCATAGACGCTTTTTGGCGTACTGTTTCGCGTAAGAATTGAAATTTCAACTTTTTTTTGATAATTATTGATATTGAGTGTCCAGGGAATATTTATGAAGTGGTTTGGTTCTGATTGGTTGAAAATCCTAGGACTAGTTCGCAAAAGTAGGTTTCGGATATAGCTCGATTTTGCGAGAAAACGGTGCGTCGTAGACCCCAAAAAGGCGCCGTGCACTTTTGTTCGGGCTAACCCAAGGATTGCAACAATGCCATGTTTTTGAGTCTACGGCTAACGGTTTACGATTTACGGCCAAAATTGTCCAAAATTTTTGTTTTTTGCGCTGTAGCGCCCCCGTTAGGCCGATTGGGCTGAGACTTTGATAAGTTCTCCCCAAATTGAGCTCTACGATCTGTCCAAATTTCAGCTCTCTAGGCCTTACGGTTTGGGCTGCACGTTCAGTTCTAGGGGAAGAATAATAATAATAATAATAATAAAAAATCCTAACAATTACAATAGGGTTTCAGCACTGCGTGCTTGAACCCCTAATTAAAGCTGCAAGCAGCATTTACCGGGGTTCAAGCACATTAAGGCCTCTGAGGTGGTCTGAGCCAACCTGGATGCATGGATGACATTTAAACACATCCAAAATGGAGAACAGGCTAACAGACAGACACACACACTGAAAGTAAATGATTAGACTAATATATGTATACTCTATAAGCATATGCACACACACACACACACACACACACACAGAAAGACACACATATACATGCACAAACATTTTGTTGCAGATATAGGTATTTGAAATAAGTGATAGGTGACAATAAACTTATTGCAAGTCTTCTCTTTTTAAGAGTTTAGATGTCATTTTCAGGTTAAACTGTAATCACAATGTGGCAAAATAGTAAAAACTGATATATCTGTAAGAACAAAATGGAAAACATTGACTCAATGAGATTTAAAATGTTATAACAGTTACATTTTTAATGTTTTGGGATGAATTCATGAATCCTTTCAACAGTACTGTTCAACTTAACTGAATGAGCCCATTAGTGGTCTTCCACTGCCATCTAGAGGTTATAAATTGCATTTACTCAAGCAACACTGTTTTTAAACATAACTGTTATAGTGTTTTTTTTGTTTTTTTTGCCCAATCTCTCTTAAATTTTGCATGCTTGTTTAGAATGAAATTATGCATTGTTTTACACAGTTTTGATAATGTGTGGGCTTTCTGTTTGTATTAATAGGCCTTTGTGTACACTATGAAAAGAACATATTATAAAATTACTGGTTTATAGTTGTCCAAATGCAATTGTTCAACATGTTTTTGATAATTATTGACCTTCAGAGTCTACAGAATTGTACTTCAGTGGTTTTATTGATTTTCATCTTAAACCGTATCACAAGTATGCCAAAGTAACTTTTTAAAATAATCTTGAATATTTAATTAACAGCTTTATTGACAACATTGGTCCCAGAGGCAAAGTTGTTCAGAATGAGGAGATCTATCATATGATATGAAGATTTAGTGTTTTTGAGTGAATATATGAGCATTTTCAAACAATTTGGGGCCATTTACCATATAAATCTTGTGTTTTGAGACCTTTTCTACTGTTATAGCGCCACCTATGGTCTGATCTCCATGAAACTTTGCATGCTTGTTAAGAGTCACCTGATACATGATTTCACTGAGTTTCATACAGTTTTGAGTTTTCCTTTAGGTTTTATAGGCTTTGGGGTATGTTTGGCCACACCCCTTTTTCTAAATTACCCGGTTACAGCTAACCAAAGGACAAAATTCAACATTTTTTTAATAATTATTGATCTAGAGAGTCCACAGAATATTACTGCAGTGGTTTGGTTCCGATCGGGCAAAAAACCTAGGACTAGTTCGCAAAAGTAGGTTTTTAACATATTTGTGAATAACAATTGAACGATTTGATTGACAGCAATGGTTCTTGAGGCAAAGTTGTGCATTACGAGGAGATCTATCAAATGATATGCATATTGTGTTGATATGTGAAACACCACGTGATTACAGAGCCATAAAACTCGTTAGCGCCAACTAGTGGGCCGATTTCTTTCAAAATTCTTACAGACCTTAAGGTTCATGAGTCGAACGTACCCAGCGAGTTTCGTTCCGATCAACATCCGTTAACCCTTTCAAATAGGTGCTTAAAATTTGTTTGGCCAATGACGGCCATGTTTTTTGAGATATGCAAATGTCCTCATAGGTACTTGTGCCCCTTCAGACCAAGACACTGCATACCGATTTTCAAGTTGATCGAGCCAACGGTTGCCTAGTTATAGCAATTTATGTGTTTTTTCTATCTTATAGCGCCCCAAGTGGCAGAGATGCGCAATTTTTTTGATTTGACCAAAGATTGAGCTCATACATATGTGTACCGGTTTGGTGAAGATATCTCATTCCGTTCAAGAGTTATAGTCAAATAGCATTTGGCTAACGTTAGCATAGACGCTTTTTGGCGTACTGTTTCGCGTAAGAATGAAATTTCAACTTTTTTTTGATAATTATTGATATTGAGTGTCCAGGAATATTTATGAAGTGGTTTGGTTCTGATTGGTTGAAATCCTAGGACTAGTTCGCAAAAGTAGGTTTCGGATATAGCTCGATTTTGCGAGAAAACGGTGCGTCGTAGACCCCAAAAAGCGCCGTGCACTTTTGTTCGGGCTAACCCAAGGATTGCAACAATGCCATTTTTGAGTCTACGGCTAACGGTATACGATTTACGGGCCAAAATGTCCAAATTTTTGTTTTTTGCGCTGTAGCGCCCGTTAGGCCGATTGGGCTGAGACTTTGATAAGTTCTCCCCAAATTGAGCTCTACGATCTGTCCAATTTCAGCTCTCTAGGCCTTACGTTTGGGCTGCACGTTCAGTTCTAGGGCAG
>NW_020528311.1:0-28963 GCF_003368295.1 Carassius auratus | reverse complement strand
ATGTTTATTCATGTTAAAGACTTTTATTATACATACAATTTATTATAGAGTACAGATTAAGGATTACATTAAAAATAAGATTAAAACTATTAAAATATGATATAATATCATTTACAATATTTTGTTACATATAATATATATATATTATATATATATATATATATATATATATATATATATATTATATATATATATATATAATATATATATATATATTCACACAGATTAAAAACCAATAAAATCAAAATTTATATTATACTAACCATATTATATATTATTATCTGACCAACCTGTAAGTTCAAAGGTGATATTGAACTGTCTGGAGCCCATATAAGGTTCAAAGTCTTCTCCAAACACCTTCTCCAACACTGCTAACACCTGAGGATAGACACGTATTAGTGATCAACGGCTTTATCTTCATATCTCCAGGTTATGAGAGATAAATGGTAATTAAATTAGCATTGTTACCTGGGCCTTGTCTGCCTCGGTCCTCATGCGGTCAGCGTACACAAGTCCAACATGCTGGCCAGGTTGAAGAAGCCTGGCAATTGGTCGGTCTGCATCAGCTGCACCACAACAGGTCACGGAGATTAAACTCCCATTCCTCCTATCTGCCCCATTTCCGTTCAACTGTTCACTTCTTGGACAAGCTTAGAAACAGGAAATCACGATATATGGGAGGTGTCAAATAAAAAGAGCTTGAGAAAGAAACACCTGACAGTGAGTTAGCATCGCCCACTTACCCGCTACTAAACTGCACCATTTTTGAAATGATCCATTTCAATGTTAGGAAAGATGGAGTCACAATGAACTGCATGTCTTCATTGGTTAGTGCATCCAAATAAACCTGAATGAGGAAAATACAGAAACGCAGTCCTATCCTCAATCAAAGTGTATTTTTTTTCAGAAAAAATACAGAAAATGATTCAAATTACCTGCGTGAATCTGTTTAGGAAGACTTGGGAAGGCTTTGCGTCCTCCTCCCTGTGTGAAAGGGTTTTGGCAGCCAAGATCTTGGTCTTCCCATGCTGAACGTGAAGGCATGCCCAGCTCAGGGATGTGATCTCAGCACGATGGTCAAAGCAAGCTTCAGAACTTCCAGCTGACTGAGAGGCCAGATTCAGCTGGAGAGATAAGAGGAAAAAAACAACAATCATTAAAGCTACTCAACTAAAATAAAGAGATATTTCAGAGTTCTTTTTCTAACTTCGCTCGGTGTTTCACTATGGGAATCGCTTTGGGCGTGACCAACTACGGAAGCTCCTATGCCACCACGTCTGTCTTTGACAGACAGGTCGACCTGAGATCAGGCTCCGCCCCCACCTATATTACTCAGGTCGACCCCTACGAAGTCATTCTCGCTTTCTTCCCGTGAGGGACTACAAGCTCTCTCAGCAAGTCCGAACTTTTCGCTGATTTCGCTTAACTGTTCAACTGGCGGGCCGTCATTGGAGTACGCTACCGAACGCGACATCAGTGGATTGGATTGGTACTGTGTTGAGTGTCACACCGAATAGTGTCCGCGTCAAGGCGAGCTATTCTGTTCAGATTATCGCGTGTTATCACGACGATAGGATTTTCAGTGGTGTCAAGCCACCATAGGCTTTACGCGTCAGGGCGAGCCGCGAAAAGGGCTAACTACCCTGTGAACCATTAATCGGACTAACGTGTTACGACGAGTCTTCGAATCACTCCTTCTCTCTCCAGCCGTCATGTCGACAGTCATTACCCCGCCAAAGGGAATGAGTCGAAGAAGGAACCCGCACCCCGCCCGTGTCCATCATCATGTGGAGCAACCGTCTCGGGCAGGGATCCCCATCCCATGTGCATTGTGTGCATGGGCGCCAAGCACGCTCAAACGTCGCTTGCGGACCCACAAACGTGCGTTCACTGTGCGTCATTGCCGGTTAAAATTTTGGAGAGAAGGCTGAGAGTGGCGGTGGCTAGTCAGCAGGACCCATGTCTGGCTGGAACCATCGCGAAAACTAAGGCTAACGATCATCAGCGAGCTACTACGACGAGCTGGGCTGAGATGATGGAAGCCGAATCCCCGGATATGCCTCCTCTGTTCGATGGCCTTCTCGCACACGAGGATGAGGAGCCGGGAGACGAGGACGCAGAGGGCGATGCTAACTCTGACCTCCTCGACTTGGACATGACGAAGAGGAGGAGGAAGACAACTCTCTCTTCCCTGTCCAGCAGTCTAGACCTCCTAGCGCGACTGACACTGGCTCGCAGGCAGACAGTAACCTGCACGAGGTATGCAAGCGAGCCGCGGCAAAACTGGGCCTAGCGTGGCCCGCGGCCCAGGATTCAGAGGGAGCAGAGAGGGACCTTTATGACGGGAAAAGGCTACCGCCTGCTCTAACCACAACGAGACAACTCCTACCCGCCGTGCCGGCGTGCATGAAGGAGATGTCCCGCCATTGGGGTAGCCCCTTTAAGAGCAAGCTCCCGACCAAGGGATGCTCTAAACTTGAGATCCAAGGAATGGGAGAGCTGGGGCTGGCCGGACCCCAGCGATAGAGTCTTCAGTGGCCTATCACCTCCATCCATATCGTCGATCTATTTCTGCCTCTTCCAAATTTCGCTGCCGAACAAGATGGAGCGCCTGACCGCGTCCATCTATCAGAGGATGTACAAGTATGCGGCGCAGTCAGTGTGCTCGCTGAACGCGGTGACTTTACTGTCAGCGTACCAGGCGGAGATTTTGGAGGAGATGGGGCGACAATTAGATACAGGAGTGCCGAACCCAGCTCTCTGGGACGAGATATGTGTGGTAAACGACCTAATTCTCCGCTCTTCTCGTGGCGCGGTTCAGGGCTGTGGCCGTGTTATGGGCTGGCCGTTTCAGGTGAGAGGAGCGTTATGGCTGAACCTGTCTGGTTTAGGCGACGCTTCAAAAAGCTGAGGTGATGGGACGCTGCGTTCGACCCCAACTAAGGGCCTTTTCGGACCAGCTCTCGAGAAAATGAGAGAAACCAGCACCTCAGGAAACAGGAGGACGAGGCTTTTAACCTCTGTTTACCGCGCAAGCAAACACCGCGACCACCCTCTCAGCCAGCACGGCAAGGTTTTGCAGCAGCCGCTGCGGCGAGAGGAAGGCAGACGGGAGCTAGGAGTGTGAGACCGCCTCCCAGCGGACAGCAAGTGGGCTATCGTCCGAGATCTGATGGCTCCGGACCCGGGGGAAACATTTCATTTGCGGCCGCAGGCGGCGAGAAAACCGCCCACCCCACCCCGAGGATCGGAAGAAGAAGCGTGCGACCTGACACGCGAATGTTCCCCGTCACTTCTCTCTCCGCCCGCCAAAGAGAAAGAGGGGGTCCAGCCCTGTTGTTCTCAGTTCAGTAAGGGCTTCCAGCTATAAGCAATCAAGTTTCAAAACGTTCTCAAGTGTCACCAAGCACTTACACTGGGTTTCAAACGCCCATCAGTTCAGGGGAATGTTTAATAAAAATGCATTATCGCATCCAGGCCACAGGCTGAGGGCGACGTGCTCCCCCAACTCATTAAAACACAATAAATGTTTCACTATCGCAGCCAGGCAGTCAGCCGGAGGGCGAAGATTGCAAAAAATCCAAACATTGAGAGTGGTATCCCTAGCCTCTCCGCTGAGGAGCGCGGCCGCACCTCCAGAAGGGTCAGCGCGGGGAGACGGGTTAATGTACTTCATCAAAACGCCGCCGCGTTGGGGAAGTATACAGGGGACCTCTCTCGGCTCGCATACTCAGTTTGGCGCGCGCATGCGCAGCTCATCCGTGGGTTGTAAACACGATTTCACGGGGTACAGGCTTCAATTTGCCATGAAACCACCCAGATCAATGGCTATAATAGCCTCAGCGGCCGAGGGAGAGTCAGCTCGCGTCCTGACGGCCGAGATAGACTGTCTCTTAGAAAAACGAGCCATCAGAGTAGTGCCAAAGGAAGTGAGCTGTCAGGGCTTTTATTCCCGTTACTTTGTGATCCCAAAGAAGGGGAGCATATCTCTGCGTCCAATTCTAGATCTCCGTGTGTTAAACAAGCACCTACGGAAATATTCATTCAAAATGTTGACACACAAGACACTTTGTCGATCCATCCGCCAGAACGACTGGTTTGTGACGATCGATCTGTCAGACGCGTATTTTCACATAGATATTTACCCGTCTCACAGGAAGTATCTCAGGTTTGCTTTTCGAGGCACTGCTTACGAATTTCAGACAATGCCCTTTGGTCTGTGTCTAGCACCAAGAGTATTCAGCAAATGTGTGGAAGCAGCACTTTTCCCATTGAGAAACAGGGGGATAAGAATACTGTCGTACATAGACGATTATCTGATTTGCGCCTCGTCGAAAGAGCAAGCAATCAAAGACGCAGATATGGTGTTATTGCATCTCAACAGCTTGGGATTCAGAATAAACATGGAAAAGAGCCGCTTAGAGCCAGCTCAGCACGCAGAATATCTGGGGGCTCAGTATAAACTCCCTCTCTTATCGAGTCACTCTGACAGAGAGGAGGATCGCGTCATTCACTCAATGTCTCTCCCGTTTTTCAGACGGGGAAAGTTGTCCCGTTCAGACTGTGCCTGCGAATGCTGGGCTTAATGGCTTCAGTGATATCTGTAGTACGACTGGGACTACTAATAATGAGAGACTTTCAGCGCTGGGTCGCGCATCTGCGTCTGTGTTCTCGGCGTCATCTCAACCGACAGGTGAGAGTGACGTATGCGTGCGTCAGAGCGCTCAGACGTTGGAAAAGCCCCGCGACCCTCAGATCGGGGATTCCCCTGGGGGCAGTGTCGTCGAGAGTCACTATGACGACGGACGCATCATTAAAGGGCTGGGGAGCGACTCTAATGGGCAGAACTGTGAACGGCGTTTGGCCCCCTCAGCTAATTCACAAACACATAAATTACTTGGAATTGTTGGCAGTGTTTCTAGCGCTGAAACATTTTCTGAGCTTCATCAGGGGTCAGCATGTTTTAGTGAAAACAGACAATTCCACAGTGGTTGCTTATATCAACCGACAGGGAGGCACACGCTCTCTTCAGCTGCACCAGCTGGCAAAAGAGCTGATTGTGTGGTGCGACATAAGTCTTTTATCCATCAGGGCAACCCATGTTCCAGGGATATTGAACAGGGGGGCAGACTTGTTGTCCAGAGGAAATCCCCTGTACGGAGAGTGGAAGCTTCATCCCCAGGTGGTGAAGCAGATATGGCAGAGATATGGCCAGGCGGTCGTAGATCTCTTCGCCTCGCAGGAAAACGCCCAATGTCCTCTGTACTTCTCTCTGGCAGACGGAAATGCACCATTGGGTGTGGATGCTTTAGCCCACCAATGGCCAAATGTCCTGCTGTATGCATTTCCCCCTCTGAGCCTGATTTCACCCACTCTAGCCAGGGTGAGGGAAATGGGATTGTCGCTGATACTGATAGCCCCACGTTGGCCTTCCAGACCTTGGGTGGCCGAGATTGTTCAACTACTGTCGGGTCAGCCGTGGCCCCTCCCTCCCCGGAGGGACCTCCTGTCACAAGCGGGGGGGGAAATCTACCATCCTCACCCAGACAGGATAGCTCTCTGGGCCTGGCCCGTGAAAGGTGGAATTTAAGTGCAGCAGGTCTGCCCCCATCGGTCATACACACTATACAGAGTGCAAGAGCCTCTTCCACTCGTTCACTGTATAGTAATAAGTGGCGAGTCTTTGATGAATGGTGTGGACGGATTCATATTGTCCCTTTTCAATGTTCAGTGAGGGACATTTTATGTTTCCTGCAGGATCTGCTAGATGAAGGGAAAGCTTTTTCTACAATAAAGGTATACTTAGCGGCTATATCTGCTTGTCATGTGGGTTTTGGTGACAAGACAGCAGGTCAGCACCCTTTAATAAGTCGATTTATGAAGGGGGCACGACGTAAGAGGCCAGGGGCCAGGCGAATGGTCCCATTGTGGGATTTGTCTACAGTCTTAGAGGCCCTTTCTCAACACCCTTTTGAGCCATTGGAAGCTATAGGGTTAAAGTTTCTCTCGCTCAAGACAGCACTACTGTTAGCGCTGGTGTCAGCTAAGAGGGTGAGTGACTTACAGGCACTGTCGGTCAGCCCATCTTGTCTGCAGTTTTCTGCAGGGTTTACAAGGGTTTCCTTTCGCCCTAACCCGGCTTTCGTACCTAAAGTAGTGGATTCGTCATATAGATGTCAAACTACAGATCTTGCAGCTTTTCACCCTCCTCCGTTCTCTTCTCCAGAGGAGGGGAGGTTGAATGCCTTGTGTCCTGTACGAGCACTTCGTGTGTACGTAGAAAGGACAGCAGGTTTCAGGAAAAATGACCAACTGTTCGTGTCATGGGCTACTCCTCACAAGGGGAAGCCATTGTCACGTCAGCGACTGTCCCACTGGATTGTAGAAGCTATTTCCTTAGCATATGCATGCAGAGGTTCCCAACCTCCCGAGGGCTTAAGGGCCCACTCAACTAGGGGCATGGCGACATCATGGGCCTTACTCAGAGGTGTTTCGGTCCAGGAGATCTGTGCTGCAGCAAGCTGGGCCACACCGCACACTTTTGTGCGATTTTATAGACTGAACGTGTCTGAGCCATCCTTAGCTCATGCAGTGTTAGGAGTCAGCACGTCAAGTCCCATATGATTGGTATAGCGTATGTTGCAATCCGGGAGTGGTCTATATCTCCCATAGTGAAACACCCGAGCGAAGTTAGAAAAAGAACGATGGGTTACTTAACGTAATCCCAGGTTCTTTGATAACAGAGTGAGGTGTTTCACCAACACTTCCCTCCTTGCATAGGAACGGGAAGAAATCTCTCTTAATGACTTCGTAGGGGTCGACCTGAGTAATATAGGTGGGGGTGGAGCCTGATCTCAGGTCGACCTGTCTGTCAAAGACAGACGTGGTGGCATAGGAGCTTCCGTAGTTGGTCTGGTCACGCCCAAAGCGATTCCCATAGTGAAACACCTCACTCTGTTATCAAAGAACCTGGGATTACGTTAAGTAACCCATCGTTATCAACTCTATATAAAAAATAAGACCGAAACACATTTCCATTTATCTTTACCTCATCTAGGACGATCCAATGTCCAGCCTTCAGCCCAGCAAGAAGAGGACCGTCCCGCCATGCAAACTCTCCTCCTTTCCCACCTTCCACTGGCAGGTCTGTCCCAAAGAGATCCGTAACATCCTGCACAGAGAGGACAAAACAGCACGATGAATTAAAAACACCGGTCAAAAATGGTTGTCATTGCATTGGTAGAGTTTAGATTGTGTTCAACAAAGCAATGCTGAAGAAAAACTGACATACAGTTTGTTCAGACAGGTTGATCCTGACAAGATGGTTCCCAGAGGCCTTGGCAAGGGCAGCGACCAGGCTGGTTTTGCCCACTCCAGGTGAGCCCTCCAGAAGTATGGGTCTTTGAAGCTTCAGTGCCCGTAATATCCTCTGAGCATTCACTGCAGTGGTGCCCGCACTCAAAAGCGTAGTGCGACAGACTCCTGCCCTCACTCTCAGAACCTGTGGGTGGATCAGACTATATGTAGCAAACAGAATCCGAAAGTCCCACCTGGGGAACCATTTGATAACAATAACTGCTAACAACACCCAGTTTACATATATTAACTTTTACATGTTAATAGATTCCTCACCTGCAGCGATGTAGAAGGGGTCAATGCCGAAGAAGTCTTCACCCCACTGGGGCTCTCGGGGGACATTAGTGTCGTAGACTCTGAGCGCATCCCTCATCTCCTCATCTAGCTCTGTAATTCTGCTCAGTCTCTTCTCCAGGTATTCCATACTCAATTTCCGTGCCACCAGGGCATTCTCTGCTGCCGACACTGTGGTTCCTGGTACCATAAAAAAATAAAAATAATAATGAGGTCATTAAGAAGGATTTATATTTTCTTTTTTTTTTTTTATAATTGTTTTTTATTATGCAAATACAAAGAAAACAGAGAGATTGTACAATAATCAACCTGGTTTTCCAGCCAAGTTCATTCAAATGTTTACCAGTACTTAACAATAACCTCTATACAATAGGGGAAAAAAAATAAAATAAAAAAAAATTAGATTTAACACAAGGAACACTCCCCTTCGCCTTATACATACATCTCTCTTTTCTTTTTCCTTTTCTCTTTTCTCTTTTATTAGACAAAAGACAACAGACAAGACAAATCAGACAACTATTTAGACATTCCAGATAAGTTACAACACACAGGACAAGTCACACTAACATTAATAGTAATAAGGATTTATATTTTCTTAAGTAGCATGGTTAAGGGATATTTGTTCTGTAAAATGAAAAAAATCTAAGTACTGTTGAAAGGTTTGGGGTAAGTAGGATTTCCATTTTTTTTTTATTTTTTTTTTAATTAATACTTAATAATTAAGCATGCATTAAACTGAGCAAAATACATGCACAATAACAACATTTATAATGTGACAAAAGTTTCTATTTCACAAAACTTCATTTTTTGACTTTCCATTTATAATAGAATCCTAAAAACGTTTTCGACAAAAATATTAAGCAGCACAATATTTTTCAATATTGATAAAATTATGTTTTTTCAGCACACAATCAGCATATCAAAATGATTTCTGAAAGATCATGTTAAGACTATTTACAGCTGTTGAAATTCAGCTTTGCAACAACAGAAATAAACTGCATTATATATATTTTTAATAAAGTTTAAATTGTAATAATGTCTCACAATATGATTGTTTTTACTGTATTTTGATCAAATAAATGCAGCCTTTTAAGCTTAGGAGACTTCATTAAAAATATCTTATTGATCCCAGAAATGCTGGTGTATCTTACTAATTTTGGGGGTAAATGGGTACCAAAACATGATAAATGCAGTTTGCACTCGCTTTTCTCCCACCTGAGCCGATTCCGTCCACATACACAAGGCACGCAGCATGAATAAAGGCTGTTACGGTGTCCAATCGCAGGTCCCATTCGGGCTCCTCCTCGTCCAGCTCCCCCATGGTCATGAAGCCGTCCTCGTCCCGCTCACATACGGTGTTCATGAAGTTCACCCATGACAGAATGTCTCGCACGCTTAGAATACACCGCCGGCCAAACTCCTGATTGGTCAGCCAGTCGATGAAGTCCAGCATGAGCTCTGCTATGTCTTTACCTGAGATGGGAAGAGCAATGATGAGACTAGAACCGAGCAGGAGACTAACTAACCAAGGACAACAAACATGAATTACATGTAGTTTAGTGGTAATCATACAAAGCTACTGACTGTAGAATCCAGCTATCGGCCAATCAGATTCAAGTACTTCAAAGGGTGTGAAACAAGGCTTTTTAGAAGTGATTGCTCTGTGCAGAGTGATTCACCTTGGTGGTCATGCTGGTCCAGAGAGAGTCCAGGCCTTAGATTGTGTTGGATGATCTGCATTAGATCATTACGACTGTTGCTCTGGGGGCACCAAATCTCTGTGAACCTGTTCCTGAGTGCTGGAGACAGCTGTACACATGCAAACACATCAGTGCCACTGGTTGCTTGTTTCATCCACGCAAACACAATCCACTTGTTTCACTATTAATATTAATCTTCAGAGAATATTAAAAAACCTCAACATAATGTTACTTAGCCATGCTAATTTTCCATGTACTGACCTCTTTCTTTCCAAAATCACCTCCGGGGTTCATGGTAGAGACAAGCCGGAACTTCTTCCCGGCAATGATCAGCTCAACATCATCATCATCTCCGCTGCCTTTCTCTGCCAGCACCAATGATTTTTCAGTCTCCAACACGCTGCACAGAACACAGTCACATAAACACTTTCAACAAGAGATGTGCCAATATTGATGATTTACAAAATTTCAAACAAACACGATATGAAAACTTTTAAGTAAAATGTAAACACTGTTTATAAGCTGTCAGTGTGAGAAGATTGAGTTTAAATTCACACCTGTTGAGTCTCTCCAGCACAGAGTCATCTGCCAGCGAGATCTCATCCATTAGAAACACACCGTCCTGTTTCATCGCCAGCACCAGTGGTCCATCATGCCATTCAAACAGACGGCCGTCCTCCGCATCAGCCTGAAACATAATACATTCATGTCAAATCAAAACCAGCAGTGATGAATAAGCTATAAGCTGGTGACAGTCTGATTATAGGACTGGAAATGAGAGTTTTGTAAACTCAATCTTAAGAAATATGAGTATTACCTGTTGGGTTCCCGTGTGACGGACAGGTCGCAGGCCACCCAGAAAGTCAGACGTCTCCATATGCAAGTGACAGTTCACAGAGAAGAACTTCTGACCAACTAATGCAGCAAACAGCTGGCAGATGGTGGTTTTACCACAGCTGGAGTAAAGGGGAGGAACTTTTAATCCATTTCAGCTTCTTTTATCTGATAAATTAAGCTACTAAAAGTTTTAAAGGCAAATTTAGTTTCCTGTGTTGACATTTTCAATTGGTATTAGAGCAGTAATTCTCAACTTTAAGGCCCCCGACATTTAAAACAATATTTAAAAAACAAAAAAAACAAAAAAAAAAAACTCACTGTTAATCTGATAAATTACATTTTGTTACTTTTAAGATGTGTCAAAGGGAACTGATCAGATTTTCAAACCCTCTCACTGAGGTTCAAATAGGGACTGTATTACAGCTTACCCCGTGTCCCCAACAAGCAGAACAGACTCTCCAAAATGAAGCGCTCGTCCCACTAGCACAGCCAGTCTCCTCATGCCCTGGGTCCACACCACATGACCGAACTCTTCAGGGACACCCGCAATGCTGTCCACAAAAGGGCCTGCCAAGTGCCAAGCCATCAACAACCGTCAATATATAAAACTGAGCCAGCCAAAACAATCAATCTGGCCATTAGTAATAAAGTGAGCTAATCAGACTGATCTTTAGGTAAGCATCAGAATCAAGAATTTAACCTTTCATCTAAACTATTTTGCTATGTTAAATCATCTGTATAGATGGAAATAAACATCACAAGATACAATCGATAACCTCACACTAAATACCTGCATCATATAAGGAACACGCGGGTAGTGGAGGTGGCTAAGATGCCTTAATAAGGGACTGTCATTAATCTGTGCAGTGCTACTGGTATTTGTTGATGTGATAATGCAATGGAACAACCAGGGAGAACAACATTAGTAATTGAAAGTCATCGACCTGATGTCAGAATTCGGTGTGCCTCTGTGTTTGTGCGCAAAAACTCACTGAACTGAGAGGTGACCTGAGCTTCAGAGAAAAGAGCATCTAAGTTCACAGTCCTTTTAAAGTGCTTCTCCAAAATGTTCTGGATGGTCAGCGCTTCCTCTGGCTTTCTGACACGGCCGGCCAACAGCATGTAGCCTGTGAGTGAACACCATGATTATTGCAATAATTTTCAAATATTACATCAAAGGTTTGGGATCAGTAAAACATCACTGATTCATTGATCAATTCCTTTCATTCAGCAAGGAGGCACTAATTGAATTTAAATAATAAAAAGCACTAAAAGTAACAGTAAAATCTTTTACATTGTTACCAAAGATTTCTACTTCAGATAAATGCTGGTGTTTTGAACTGAATCCTAAAAAAAAGTATCACGGTTTCCAGAAAACAATCACCACAATCAATAACAAGAAGAACCATTTCTTGAGTATTAAATGAGCATATTAAATTGATTTCTGAAGGATCAATGGCTGCTGAAAATTCAGCTTTGCCATCACAGGAATAAATTTCTTTTTTTTCTTTTTATAATTTTTAACTGTAATATTATTATTTCACAATATTACTGTTTTACTACTAAATAAATGCAACCTTCGTGCACATAACAGACACAAGATAAACATTTAAAATATCTTACAGATACCAAACCTTTGAACTGTAGTGGACATATTTATTTTTTTTTTACTCCAAAAGTTTGTCATTGATTTTACCGTCATCAGCCAAATGTTGTAGCCAATCACGTGAGGTGTCATTCTGCTCTTCCAGCCTATAGCGTTCAGCCCAGCGGAACAGGTCTCTTAGGGTAATGTACCCATGTTTCCCAGCAAACACACTGGATCCTCTACGCAAGGACTGATACAAATAATCACCATATCAAAAAACATATTCGTGAACTTCTCAAAATAGATTCTTATAAACTGATGCAACAAAATGAGATGCGCACCTGCAAGTTCTGCATGACTTTGATGAGTTTGGAGCAGTAGGATGGGGGCAAACTGCAGCGCTGATGGAGAATGTTCTCAAGCTCTACACTGGGCAGCTCATCAAAATGCAGCTCCACGAAACGGTTCCTAAACGCTCGGGACAGAACCTATATAAGAATGAAAGACACATGGGTCAGACCTTGATAGGATATTAAGATAGAATAATTAAGTGCATTAAAATTCTTGAGCCTGTCCTGAGCAGTAACATCAGAACCAATACATCAGCACCTCCCAATCAGTTACCGCATTACTGTTGCAGATTACAGTTCACAAACGATCAAGAAAACAAGGCTGCCTGACAAACTGGTCATTTTTTAAAATTTATTGAAGAGACCTTTCTGCCCCCGTAAAGTCCAGGAGGATTCTGAGTGGCAAAGAGCATGAATCTAGGGTGGGCTTTGACCACTTCCTGTGTCTCGGCGATGAAGAGCTCTCGGTTATCATCCAGCAATCTATTCAGGGCCTCGAGGACATCAGTGGGGGCAAGGTTTAATTCATCTAGAATGATCCAATAACCTTTCCTCATGGCATCGATCAGAACACCTTCAGGGGAAAGAAACATATGTTGTTTACATGAAAACATGACATAAAACATAAGGTTAATCGAACACTGAACTATACATGAAGAGAGACAACGATCTAATTTACCATCTGAGATGTCAGTGAATACTTAAAATGTATTAATATCTTTAGCATAAGTCAAGGGTCTTTAATTGTTTCAGCCCCCTTTGTGTGTAGATGGATAAAGCCAGGACCCCCTGAGTGTTGCATTTTAAGCCTGGCCTATAACAACATGCAGTTCGTACCATTTTAATGAATTTACATAATATTTACATTCAAAAATTCTCTTTCAATGGAATTGTAATGTAAGCATAACAGATTCACATACTTGTGCATTTCATTATAATGTGTGCTCCAAAGGTTATGTACCTTCTTTGAAGACAAGTTTGCCATGCTCATCAGAGGAGTAGCAGCCGATGTACTCCTGGATATCGGTGTGCTCATGGTTATTGATCCGCACACACTGGTTTCCTGTGGCAGCTGAAAGCCATTTTATCAGACTCGTCTTTCCTACAGACGTTTCCCCCTGAATGAGCACTGGATGGATGCTAATCACCAAAACAACACAAAGAGGAAAGACAATGTATAGAAGAAATTGGTGGAAAATTATTCCTAGTATGTAATGAATTTACAGTGTGTGTGTGTGTGTGTGTGTATATATATATATATATATATGTATAAAATTACGAGCAATATAGAGATATAGAAGTGTGGGGTTTCTCCCAGAAAGGTACAGAAAAAGTGTATTTGAAGATTATGAGATCTGATGTGAAAAGGGTCCTGAAGTCAGCTCTATACAGATATATAAATCAACTGTTCACTAGGTCTGAACTGTCCCAGACAAATGGCACCAAGATAGAAAATCAAATCAATCAGTTACTATGATTACTACCCAAAGAACTAAAAGTGAATCAAATCCTCCCACAGATGAACAGAGAGCTGCTGTGTATGTAATATGTATCGATGGTGAGATTGATCTACGGAAAGTCACAGGGGACATATCTGGGGTGGGTTTTCCTACCCGGCAGACACTACCCGTGCCAGGTCTTTCAGGTTGAGCTTGACGGAGGGTGTGAGGATGTAACTGGAGTCTACAGTAGGCTCCATGTCACCCCGCATCAGCCAGTAGTCCTCTATCTGCATGCACACACGGTCCTTTGGCTTTGGGATTGGCTGAAGAGAGAGCACAGGACCATTTTCACACAAAGAACATCTAGAGTCTATCCCTTTAAACAAATATTAGCATGGATAAAAGTAGCTCTGAGATGATTACCTGCTTTAGACACTTCACATTTCCTCCTAGTATGTACTGACACACCAGTTTCTGCACAACAGGGTGAGAGCTGCGATCCAGCTGAGTGAGAAAACTCAGACAGAAACCCTGTAGAAGATATTAACCTCCACGTAAATATACTTTACATGGTGTTTTTATTTCTTTTACACAATGCACACGACACACTTCTTTATTTAAATGTCTACTGTTTATGCCCAAAAAAAAACAAACAAACACAGAGCATTTTGTCATATGATTGGCATAAAACTTGGTGCACTAACTAAAATAAATGAAGCTGGTCAATGGTGAACAGAACTAATGAATTATTTAAGCTTTAAACAACCTAGGTAAACCAAGGTAAAACATCCATACCCAGGCAAAGTCAAGTTCATGTGTCTTTACATTAGACTGTATAGAAACATGGATGTAGTGTCTGTGACATCACCCATAGGCTTCAGAAGAGCATTTATGAAGCCAAAAGTAGGCGGAGCCGGCCGTCACCATCTTGGCAGCGTGACACAGCAGGTCACTCACGAATAATCGAAAATGGGCAAAAAGGTGGGAGCTGGTTGCTGAAGCCACACCCACCTAGCTAGACTGTGGTGACACCAGCGGCAATCACCCTGTCAATCAAGTGGCCTCACCTTTAATTATGCAGAACTTTAAGGTTTTATATAATTTAAACAGATAAGTTTAATTCACCACCCTCATTGTTGTCATGAAGGGCAAAAATAACTATATAGTCCAAAATATTTTTTTGAACCAGGCTTTAAACGTTTTCTTCTGCTGTAAAGTTGGCCATTTTAACATGGGGAGTCTATGGGATTGACTCCCTTTTGCATCCAACCTCTAGCGGCCAGTTGACGAATTACAGTTTAAGTCACTTCCATATTAGTTTCAAGAGAGAGAGTGGGAGGTTGCTGCTTGGTCTTTACTTATTTACTTGAAATAAGAAATATCTTATTTCAATATAGCAACATGTAACAGACATTTACTGTAACATAACACAACTCACTAGGTGTCAGACTTCTGAGATATGAACGATGAGGAGGACAAATACATTACCTCATAGAGGGAGCGTTGGATGTTGTAGCAGGGATCAGAGGCCACATATTTCAGAGCTCTGCAAAGTGTACGCAAGCTGTAGTGAGGCTTGTGACCCGTACCGTCCACTAGCCGAGTGTTAGCCTCCTTACGAACAGCTAAATAAAAACTGAGGGAAAATCAGGGAAGATTCTGTTTAAAGAAACATCACTCACAAGTGTCTTTTAGTATAGCACCTAACTAAAGGGATGAATTCTATATGTTGTGTATTTTACAATTCTTGGGATAAAAACCATATTTGATAAGTAAATACCTAAAATTTTAAACTACCTTAATATTATCATTATTTGTTTTATAATTGTTGTGCTTTTGGCTACCATTAGTCTTCTATATATCAATCTGCAAAAAATTGTGTTTTAATGAGGAAAGTCAGTTTGCTGTTCTATTGATGGCAATGAAGACCTACTAAAGACCCGTGAACAAACCTGATGATTCCATGGATGATGCCTCTGGTCAGGTTAAGGCCCTTGAGATAGTCAGAGACGAGGATTCGTAAATCACTTTCACTCTCCAGCTCCTCCACATACAACTCTGTAAATCTGATACATAAACACAATTACATTAACTTCATATAAGCACATACAGTGTTCTCAGAAAATATTTGAATGCTTAAGAATGTATACATTTCAGTGTATTTTATCTTCAGACAAATATGCTAGATATTCATTAGGAGTCCGAGCCCCTCTCACCGGTTTCTAATGCCCAGTGGCAGGTTCCTCTTGCCTACATCAGTGGCTGGGTTCATGCAGGCAAACAGGCGGAAGTCTGGGTGACGAACCAGAGGCTCTACACCGAATGACACCATGAAAACAGTCAATTACCTCTGAATTAAATCAAACATTTCTATACCAACAATCAACAACAACACGTTTGGTAAAGGACAACAATTAAGCATCAAGAACGCTTTCTGTTCTTTTGAACTGTCAATTCATCAAAGTACCCTGAAAAAAAAAATCATCATGGTTTCTACAAAAGCATTAATAAATGTTTCTTGAGCACCAAATCATCATATAAGAATGGTTTCTGAAGAATCATGTGAAAATGAAGTAATAGCTTCTGAAAATTCATCTTAAATTGAAAATATTTTAAAAATATTACTGTCTTTCAAAAACATAAAAAATCATATCAACCCCAAACTTTTGAACAGTAGTATACAACTGTTTTTGAGCCAATAAACTACAGTAGACTGTTTCCCAATCAGTGACAACAAGCGGTTTCATCTCATAATCTATTTGATCCAAAGTGTCTACAGTCAGCCTACAGAAGTAGCATAAGGGAAAGGCAAAGTACTACAAAGGCACATATTTACCCACTATACCAATTTGTTAGGGACTCACCAGTGTCGCCTCTATCCAGTAGCACCAGTGACCCAGCGCTGCCCTCCAGCAATCCACTCAGACACTCCAGCGTCTCTGCAGCAGCCAGATTAATCTCATCCAGCAGGATCCATTGGCCTTTCTTCACAGCCTGGGCTAAAGTCCCCTGTGCGGATACACAGACAGCCACAATATTCATTCAGGAGATAACAGGAGAAAGAAGAGATTTAGACAGGAGGTTAGAGGAGAGACAATTACCTCCACAAACGCAAAGACCAAAGCGGATTCACAGGCCCGAATCTGTTCCTGCGTCTGACTGAGTTTGAGAGCCAAAGCCTCCCACTGCTCCTGCAGCAAGGCGGCTATGAGAAAAACACCAAGAAAAAGAAAAAGATGACTGAAAAACTATCTCAAATCCTTGTTTTCTTTTTTACAAAAAGAATTTAGAAACAACAGAAATTATGACTGATGTAATTGATTTGAACCTTTAGAATTACCATTGGGTTTATCGTGTAGTTCCTTGGTTAGTGCTGATTTGCAGACATGGTCCATGAGCTTCAGAAGGTCCTGCCAGCGTTTGCCTCTGAAACAGGTCTGGACGTGACCCAGGAAGGTCAGGTTCTGTTTCCGAGAGTATGTCTGCGAAAAGAGGTCCTCAAATGCTTCCCGGAGGGGCAAAAGGATAAGCTTTTGGTCCACTGGTTTGTACCTTCAATCATCAAAGCAAAGCAAAAAAAATGTTCGCACTTCCCAGAGAGCTTCTACCACATTGTTACTGTCCATATTTCCTGTCACTTGTCTACTCACCCTCCTAATAGGTCAGCAGTGTCACTCTGTTGGTTCATGTTGACCACTCGGAGTTTGTGTCCTGTGGGCAGTACAACAGGGCAGGAGGTTAACAATGATGCACTGTGTTAAACCTACTGGCGTAGTTTAGTTCAGATGTGTTACCTGTCATTTCTGCCAGGTACTGTACAGTAGAGGTCTTTCCTGTGCCCGTCTCCCCGACCAACAGGACAGGTTCCCCTTTAGTGACACACACTGAGAGCTGCTCCAAAAGTACAGAGGATGGCCGTGTGGTGGCAAATGTTTGTCTGCCTCTGCGGGTCAATACACATAAATTATAAAGGCTTCAATATTGTTAATATACTATTATAGTATTTATTCAAATTTAGAACCAGTTTTATTTGTATATTTCCAAGTTTTAATTCAATTAATAAAAACATTTGGACACACATAAACAAACAATTAACTTTAGCTTCAATAAACTCATTATTTGCTGCTTATTAATAGCTAGTAAGTTGTTAAGTTTAGCTATTGGGAAGGATTATGGATGTCGAATATGGTAATGCACAATGTGCTTTTTAAATACTAATAAACCCATATGTTAATAATAGGGATGCTAATAATAAGCAACTAGTTAAGAGTGTGAACTGGTCCCTATACTAAAGCATTACCAAACATTTTTTATAGTTTACGTTTTAGCTAACATTGCTATGTCTGACTGGTTTTCAAAAAATTCTACAGCACTGAGATTCCTCTGGAACGATTAGTGTTCACTCCCTCCCACCAGCTAAGGTCACTGAACAAACAACGCCTTGTTGTTCCTCCACAACGAGGCACAAAATCATCTCCAAAACCTTGCCCTTTTCTGCTCCTCTCCTGCTGAAAGTGCTGCCAACTTTCATCTAAACTTCTTCATTTTTGTTCTCTGCATTTTTCCTCTTGCTTCCTAATCTAGTTGTCTAATAAACCTGCACTTGTATATTCTAAATACTGTTACTTCTTCAAAACACCATTTATCTTATTTTGTCAATATGGATAAAATCATCTGCTAAATGCAAAAGCTCTCTTCCAGTACTCAGTTTATGCCTGACGACTAATAAAGGAATCCTGCTATATTTTCCTCTGTTGTGCTCAAAGCTGTTGAATTCCTGTCTTAAAAAGCACAGTTACCAATCAATCCCACACAGACTCAATTTCTCAGCAGGGTGCCGTCCACACAGCGGTCAGTGTTGGCACAGTTAAACAATTTGTAACATAGTAGATTAAAAGGGGAAAAGCCAGTCAGAGAGAGAGCGAGACAGACGAATGGAGATGGTAAGGCTATACTCTGATAATGCAATCTCACATGCTTAGCCACACTGCGTCGCTCTGCTTGCGGAGTAACATGGCACGGCCCACCGTCACCTCCAGCTCTGTCACACTGATGGCAGGCAGGTACATCTGGCAGAAGTGCTGGGCCTGAAATAGCACATTGACAGTATTAGAGCAGGCTTTATCTCTATATTATGGAGATATATAAGAGGGTGCTTTACAGCCATTACTGTAATATTGCACACTTTCTGACCAGATAACATATACCTTCTCTCTGGATATGTTGAGTTTGCTGCCAATGATCTCTGCCATCTTGAGTCTGCTCTCAGATTTGGAGAGCATTGCAGTGAAGCAGTCCAGAGCCTGAAGGTAAAGCAACAAAAACATTTATCTTATAACAACACAGGATTTCTCAGTATTAGTGTTCTTGTGTCTTCAGCATTTAATGGTGAACACTATAATGTGATCCAACAAGCAAAAACCCCAAAAATGAATGTGACAGAGTGCTTGGTAGCCACTCACCTCTAGAAACACATTTTGTGCTGTGGAAGCACAAGAGTTGTCAAAATTTAAGAAGATTCTCTCACACCATTTCAGCAAGTCCCTGTATAAAAATAAATTAAAAAAACACTTTTGGAGAACTGTTGCTTTAAATATTAGGCCTATAGAAAAAAGAAAAACCCTCTACAAGATATTGATGACACTCTGCGTCAGTGTGTGGTATCTATTGTACACAGATAGTTATATAAATGATTTGCCCTGGCCCAAATCTCATACTGTGTTTCTGCTAGGGCTCCACAGTGGGAACAGAGAGATCGATGTGTCATTGACTGCAGCAGAGTCCAGTGGAAAGCTGATGAACAGCCTGAGGCCCAACTACACAATGGATGGACACAGACTGATACATCACAACTCTGGAGTAAGGGTTTTATTGTAGAGTCACTGCTTCAGTTGAACTGTTTGTTACATTGTGAGGACTTAAATGACACTCATCATTTATTGATAAGTCTATGGTGTCATTTCTCGATACAGAGCTATTTGTAAATGCCCACAAGCATTTAAAAGAAACTGCACAAATACAAATTTGACTTGATGTTTAACTATTTAGAAAATGTAGTACATTTTACTTATATCAGTAAATTATATCATTATGCAATTTTTTTATATCATTATTCAATGTTTTTATAATGATGATTTTGAAGACTTTCTTCTAATTCTAATTAAAAGCGTTACCTCAGAGAGAGGCTTCTGCCCTCCAGTGATGTGATGTGTTCATCTGATGTGTTGTGGGCTGCACTAGGACCCTGCGGACTGGAGCTGATTTGATGTCTGTCTCCTGTTAGCTGGCAGTAGATGTCCAAAAGACGCTCCACCACCACTGCCAGGTTAGGGTACCTCTTCATTAGGACCTGAACAGAAAAAAAAAATTGAATTTAAAGATATTATCAAGACCTAAACACAATCTATTTCAGTGTTAGGGAATAGCTTACTTGTTTAAGTTCCTCTCGGCTCATGTTGCCAATCTGCAGTTTACTCCAGTATTTGTCCAGAAGTGCAGCACGTGAACCCTGCGGTCGATGCCAGGCTCCTCCACTGTAAAACGTCCTAAAAATAGTGATGGAATCATTAATAAACTGATGTAAAAAACCTAGTTTAGAATATTTCTCATCAGCATATTAAAGACTGGAGTAATGGCTGCTGAAAATTCAGCTTTAGCATTACAAGATAAATTACATTTATATCAAAATACATTAAAATAGCAATTTTTTAATTGCAATAATATTTCATATATACATTACCTTCGTGTGGCAAAAAACTGGAATGATGGGGCCATCTGAATGCAGTCCTCTCGTCCTGGAATTGTCAATTTCTTGTTCTCCATGAGAGGGAGCAGAACAGATATCTATAGAAAAAAACAACAAGAGCATGATTAAATATAGCTTCATCTTCTAAACCATACAATTTAACAGCAAACCAAACCAGTTAAACCATTTATCAAAATAATAAATTGTCTTATTTATATATTTACATACAGTCTATTCACAAAGTCAGAATTTGACCACACACACACATATATGTGTGTGTGTGTATATATATATATATATATATATATATATATATATATATATATATATATATATATATATATATAAATATATATATATATATATATATATATATAAATTACATAATAAAAGCATTATTTGTTTCTTTCTCACATTCAGAAGCAAAACAACATGTGCTATATTTCTTAGACAGCATTACATTTACTGTAAATGCTCCGTAAACAGCTCTAATTAATGCAAATCAGTAACAAAAAAAGTATTTTCCCTAAACATTTCTAAAAAAAGACTATGTTTCCCATGTTTTTGTGCATTCACCACCCACCACATCTAAAGGAGCGTGATCAATGTCCTCCAGCAGAATCCAGTAACCTTTAGAGACTGCCTGGGTCAGGGACCCTGGCTGCCACACAAACTTTCCAGGTATATCTGTGCAGCGGTACATACCCAGCAACATCTACAGAAAAACAAATGCAGGAAATATGTGTGAGTGCTTAACAACAGACAAACTTAAAATATTGTAAAACAATAAGCAGCTAAATGAAAATGTTCAAAATTCAAGCAACTCTCACCTTACTGTCGGTTTGATCTCCAAGCTGAACTTTGAGGATGTCAGGGGCTTTAATGTGCCCAGTGACAGCAGCAAGATATTCAACAAGAGCAGTTTTTCCACATCCAATTGGCCCTTCCAAAAGAATGGGCTTCTGGGACGCCACAGCCATGGCGAGTCGCCGAAGATTTTGGCAGGTTGAATCCACCAGCACTAAATTACTTAAACTTGTCTGAAAATTTCATATTTAGTGACATTTCAATACATGCAAATTCTCCCATAACACACTTATAGAGGTTCTGGCTTACAACTGTCAACTGGCTTTGTTTAAAGTTCTATTAAATCTGGCTTAATATTCTGCTTTTGGTTGTCTGTCATACCTGTTCGTCCTGTCGAGGGGTCCGTCTAGGTAGAATCACCCCACACACCACAGTAACACTCCGTGTCAGGTCTTCTGTCACCACCTGACCGCGGGTGACCTTATTTACCCTCTCTTTACGCCATACTGCTGAGCCCTGATTGGCCAAAACCAGAGCCTTTTCTACCTCCAGCAGCTGTGTCTCCTCGAGTGACCTACACAGATATGAGATTATCATTTTGTTTGAGAGCTAAAGCTATTGACTAATGTCTGAACAAATAGAACAAGGTGAAAAAAAAGGCACTTTAAAGTAAAAGATATTCAAACTTACTTCATTTTCAGATGCAGAATCTCTTCACTCGAAAGCACCTTCCTCAAAAATATCATTTTCTGGTTATCTGTCATGTGGGACACCAGGGCAAGGCACTGGGCAGTGTAGCTTAAAAAAACACACAAAAAGAAACTGAGCAAAGATACAGATTGAGGATATTCTGAATACTTTCTGGACCATCTGAGAGGCTTTTTCTGATCTACAAATTGGCAATACCTTCTGACCATGACGTCACTGGTGAGAAGCTGTGAAACACAGGCACTCCAGTCCCACAGGACACGGAACTTCTCACAGTCGCTTTGGAGGAAGCGGAGGGTGGCCCCCATCAGGTCCCGTAATTTCATTCGTCTGGGCCCATACTGGATGGAAGCAGCCTCTTCACTGGTGAAGAAGAGTCTCTGAAATACTGGAGGAGAGCTGCTAAAATACCTCGCTGCAAACCTGTGAGAAAACCATTCAAATCTGTTCATAATATACTGGACATTTGTTCATTCAAATTCAGACCGATTTGCTAATGAATCGACTAATGACTAAATAGATTTGACAGATGTATGACTCAAAAAAAGATACATGCTTACAAACAGATCAATTCAAACACATGCAATTTAAATCACTACAGAGGCTTCCATAACTTTTCCAAATGTATAATATCCATTTTCCATGTTAATTTTACAATTAACTGACATTTCCAGATTTTCCAATACTTTCAGAACCTATAATTTATCTTACATCTGATCCTGCATGGTTACTTACGCTTGAGCATCTGGACTGATGTTGAGAAGTTTGCTTAGAGCCACACACAAGCGCTCGTGGAGGTCATGATTCAGTCTGACGTCTCCTTTGATCCTTTCGGCATTCCTCTCCAAAAGGTCCAGGATCAGTGGTCGCAAGTGACGAGAAATGAGGAGGGTGTACTCCTTCTCCAACAAGAGCTTCGCAAGACATTCTAGTATACACTGCCTGTCCTGCTGACTCCATATCTATGAGGAAAAAATGTATGCCAGTCAAAACAATAAATAAATAATAAAATATAATAACAATAATGATGATGATAATAAATTAGATAATAATAATGATGATGATATTTTTTTTCATTAATGTTCAATCATAGAGTCATCTTTAGATATTAGATTTCAATTTTTCTTATTGAAATGATGTCTACTAATCATGTATCGGTGATGATCACAGGACGAGTTGTAAGCCTTTACAAATCCTGAAATATTACCACTAATTATTTATATATTTTTTTATATTTTATACTTTTAGCAATCATTATAATCCTATTGGAACCATGTGTCATTTTTTGTGGTGTTTAATGTTGGAATCCGATTAGAAAATGCTCATATGGATACATTTGGATTGGTTCCAAAGTATGAAAGATATTCCTACCGGTTTTTATATGCTGGTTTATATTCACACCAGTGAATATTGATCAAGGCTGCATTAGTGTTTTTTTTTTATATAATACTGTACCTTGTGAATCTGTCAAAATTATAAACCGTGGTTGTGTTTTAGCATGTTTCCAAAACCCAAACTTCAAACCATACTACAACATGTCCAAAATAATCCATTCATGCTCAAAACAAGACTGGATTCCCAAATAGACAAATATACATAACACTTAAATTACGGTTATCATGAAAACGAATGGAATTAAAGCATTACTTCTGTATAAACAAGCAGCGAGCAGCATGTGTACTACAGAAACGTGGGGGAGTGTGGTGTGACACACACGTTGTACTCAGCATGTGCTAAACAGATGAAAGCTTCTTATAACAGTCTTACAAAGTGCTCAGAACACGCGGTCCTTACCTGTTTTGTGAGATATTTGCTGAGTTCGTTGTGACTTTTATCGATATGTCTAGAGATCGCACCTAGAGATGTCAGGCTCAACTCCAGGTTTTCCATTCTATCATTTGTCGTGAATATACGTTAGGGATGTCGACGATGCCTCTGCGGCTGTTAAAGCCTTTAATATTTCAAGTATTCTGCGTGATGGGAACCATAAGACGCATCACTCGCTTTGCTGTCTAGGTTGTATCAACACAGCGAGCACGTTCCCGTCAGTATTAAAATCCCAGTCCACATGTGAGTAAATGAAAAGCACTTCCGGGTCATTCGACTGTGTCGCGAAGCTCACGTTCCCTGCGTTGCATGTTGTGGTGTATTTGTTTTAGTACGAAACACTTATTTAGCAAATATGGCTTTGTTATTTTTGGTCTGTACTATTCAGCGCGAGTGTAACGGCCGTATTTAATTCCCATTACTCTTCAAAACGAGTATCTTTCATCTTATTTGGTCAACTCACATTAACGTTGAGCATTAAAATCATTGCAATCTTTATAAATACTTGGCCAGCAAGCAATAAACCATGAAAAACGTGGTGAAAAGGCATGTTTTACATCATTTTGTCAAAATAATTTCAGCTGCACCATTTTTATGAATAATAAACATTTTCTAGACTCTAGAAAAAAAATAAACTGAAAAGTAAAAAGGAACAGAATATACAGATTTTGAAAACAGTCTCCTATTCTAATATTAAGAAACGAGATACCCATAACGTTACATATAAAATACAATAAACTCTGCAGCATACCAGTACTGAAGAACTTAACTGAAAGTTGCATAATAAAACATATCCATACAAGTACCAAAATATATATATATATTATATAATATATATATATATATATACATATATATATATATATATATATATATATACATAATATATATATAATATATATATATATATATATATATATATATATATATATATATATATATTATATATATATATATATTATATATATATATAATTATTATTGGTTTTAATAATCAGTATTAAATGATAACGGTAAAGACATTTTTTTTTTTTTAGAAAAGGAGAGACCGCGGGAAAATGATGTCATTTCCTGTTTGGCGAACGTGTATGGTGGAAGGTTGGCGCGGAGCTGGTGGAAGTATGCTACAAGAAATTTTTTAATCGCTGTCTACAAGAAAATTTGACATTACTGATTAACTGCAACTGTCATTATATTAGCGCATTAGCATGTGCGTCAGATCCTGAAGTCCGCTTTATGGTGTTTGGCTCATCTCACAGATTTATATCCGCCTGTTGTCGTTAGCTCACCACCAGAGATACAGGTATTGTTCATATAACGTTACTTGCATTTTATTTCACTCTATGGACATATTATAGTAATACTGTATTTTGATCGATTTAATTAGTCAGAGTTTGTGTAAATCCATGGTCGTACAAGTGTAGATTGTGTAAGAATTATAGTGGAATCGTTGGGTGGGTTATTAGTTTAAAATTAAGTCTATAATTTAGTTTATATTTAATATAACTTTAAATGACTTAATTTCAGTACAGTCTTTCTTCTCAACATGACAGGAAGTGGTGTAGTTGAACTGACACATGCCCCCTTATGCTGTTATTGTCACTGTTTTCAGGAACTTAATGTGCCATTTTTCTTTTCTTCAGTAGCTGACTGAAATGGATTTAACAGATGAACTTTATGGAGATCTTGATGTCGAGCCGTTTGGTAAGACAGTCTGTCTCTCCTGTGCAACAGGCATTTGTTTATTTTCACCTAGTTAACATGCAGCTTTCAGGTAGAGTGCTACTGTGTTGTACCTGTTATCTAGTATTTACTTAAGCCTTTTTTCACTATTAATACTTTAAGTTGATTTAAACATTTTCTTAGTAATCACTCAAGAAATCCTTTTAAAAATAACACATCATTAAATAGTAATTAAACAATAATTCCTCAACAGCTTCACAAGATCAAAGGCAAAATCAACCAAGTGTAGATAAATACATTAGATGCATGAGCAGAACAACAACTTGCACTTGAAATTGAGGTTGGGAATGATCACATTAATACTTGGTTACATGTAGCTCACTGGAGTGCGCTGTCTAAGATTTGATCCATATGTAATGTAATCCAGATAATCTTGTTTAATTCACCTCTTTTGATCTATTTCCCAATATCTCATGCTGAACAGGTTCAGGGCTTTCCAAAGCACTGAAAACATAACTTGCATGTATTGGTCAAGTGTATATGCAGAATTTGCTGTTGCATTATGACATTATGCAGTGTTTTTTACAGGTTCTCTGCATCACAGTGAGGACTCTGTGGATATTTACTCTGGCCTGGATAACAGCCCTAAGATTGATGGGCACAGAGGTGGGCTTCAGTAATGAGTCATGAATTGAGTTACATAGTTTTTATTGAAAAGTAATTTGCTGAAATATGTGCATCACAGAAATAGCATTTTTAGACTTCAATAATCCAATAATTTTTTAATTAGGTAAAGTCAACCAACTCCTTTCCCCCACGCACAATGGAATCAATGGATATATATGAGGACATTATCAGGGAAGAACAAGAAGAAAAGGAGGCAACTTATAATGAGGCATGTGATTAGATCTTTGAATGATGGTTTGCATGGCATGCTACTGGTTTGGTTTTGCATTTAAAAGAAATTGACAGGAAAGTTATGTTGTTCTCATTGTACTCTTATTACAGTTAAAGCACAAAATTTGACGAAGCACAAAAGCAAGTTAAGGAACTGATCTCACAGTTACAGCTTTTGCAGACAAAGGTATTTTTCCTTTTAATGGTTGTTCTGTTATATATTCATTCTGAATACATACCCTCTACAAATTAGTTAAAACCTTGGAATAATTAATTTATTTTTGCACTTTTTATATATAAAGAATTCCAGTTTGAACAGTGAAAACATACGCCTGAAGAGAACATTTGTGCGGTCCTCAAGACGGCTAAAATGGAGATTGTGCGTAAGGATGAGGAAATTAGGCAGACTCAGCAATGGGTAAAAACTCAATTTCTGGTACCAAGATCAGCAAACAGATGTTTGATACTAAGCCTGGCTTGTGTCAGGCTTGGATGGTCTTATATAAAACTCACATCCCTGTTGTGTGTTGTCATCACAGGTCTGGTCGAGGAAGTTATTTTCGTCGATCTCAAATGGAAATTGGTCCGGCAAACACAAGGCACACTTTAAACAATTCCACAAGTTCTGTTTTGGAATCACAAGGTGCTAGACAAGATAATGTTATGAGTGAAGTAAATCAGCACAAAGGTAGAAACTCCGTGTCGGATCCCTGTGCATATCCACCAACAACGTCAACTACAGCAACACAACCATTTGAGGTGCTCCAGAGATGCCCTAGATCTGATCTTGATAGTCCTCTGCAGTGTCAGAATAAATCTACTGCTAAATCTGATAGTAAGACCCTCACTGTTCAACCACAGCAGGAGTCTGACAGTTCATCCTAACAGAACATCCACAATGGCAGATGTCTCAAATGCTCCCCAAAACAAGTGATTTCTTACACTCAAAGTTCCTGACACAACTACTGATTCTCAATTCAGTAACTTGAAAGACAATAAGAAAAGTTCATCAAAACAGGGCAGACAAGCTAGAAATAAACACAAAAATGCAGAGCCGGAGAGACAAAGAGTGTAGCTCGAAGATAAGAGTGTGTCACAAAGGCTCGAGAAGAGTGGGACAGCAAAATTAGGAAGAAATGAAAAAGAGCTCGATGAAAGACCAATTTTGTGTCCAGTGAAAACAGGAATCAGCAGCCTGAGGTTCCAGATGTTCTTAAAGTTCGAACAATCAAAAAAGCCCTTCCTCGCAGTCACACAAAGCCTCACCATCTGTCTCTTTCCCAGTTATCCAGAAATTCACTTAAACAGCAGCAGAAAGTAGAGACACAGAGTCAAAGATTTCCATGCATCATCAAAATCCAGATAGATCTAGCAGAGAAACGAAACACTCGAGCAGCACAACTTGTATTGTGGTGGATGAAGCAAGCCATTCCGAAACCACAAAGGAAAGAAAAGAGATGCAGGTGGCCATGAAAAAAAGAGGAGAAAAGTTTCTAGTGCAGAAAGGAGGAGCGAGCAAGAACTGAAAGAAGTAGAGACCATGAGCAAAAGAGGCCGAAGGAGAGTGACAGAGTAAAGAAATGAGAGGTAACAGCAGCAGCAGTAGTAGTAAAGAAAGAAGAAGCAACAGATCAGACAGTAGCAAAGAGTATGAGCGAAGGAACATACGGGAAACTGGTAATAAATCTGAAGATAAAAAATCAAAAAAACAAATTGATGCTTGTGGGCAAGATTTTATTTCTCTCAAATGGGATTCTCAACAAAAGGATGCTCATAAGGAGAAATCATCAAGCAGAATCAATGAACCATCATCAAAAAGCAAAAGATCTCATGGATATGACAAAGCTAGAAAGATGGAGGATCTGAAATGCCCGGTCAAGAATGGAATTCTGAAAAAGAGTTGTTTTGGGAGACAAGGGTATAGACAAGGACCGGGAAAGAAAGAGGTGGACATTTGGATCATAGGGTACATAAGCACAGAGAATCAAAAAATAATCTTTCCAAATATGACAAAAAGAAAATCTCCTAAAAAGCACAATGTTGTCGGAAAAGGTCAAGATAGTAAGAATGGGAGCAAGACAAACACCTTGAATCTGAGTCTTCATCAGTAGTAGCTGTCAGCAGCAGTCCCTGCAAAGCAGCTGAGGATAATAGTGCAGACAAAAAACTGAGTTTTATGGAAACACTGAATCTTACACTATCGCCTCTTAAAAAGCAAAAGCAGTCTTCTGATCTCAAAGAAAGCAACATCTGAAGATGCCTCTCCTCATAACAGTATACTATCTGATGCTGGGGAGGAATTCTTTGTCATTGATGATTAAAGAACAGCCAGAACATAGTTGAGGAAGTGGATGAGGTCCCTGTGCCCACAACTGCAGACCTGATCAGTTCTAGCAAAGAGTCTGGGACAAGTTGTTGATCTTTCTACAGCTATAGTCTCTGAGAAGCCCTCAGAGTGAACAAACAGATATGGATGTACAAGAAGAGAATGCCATGGAAAGTCAAGAGGCTGTGAACAAAGTGTCTGCCAGTGTTAAATGCTCAGAGGAGAAAAAGAACAAGATTTCAGTTCCAATGTGTTAGACAAAGATTCATTATCAAAATTAACCCTTACAAGAGTATCTCTAAATCGTGTCTGTCATGACAGCACCAAAGACTCTCCGGGAATCATAGATAATTCTGTTCTGTTCTCTAATATTTTGCCTACTGAAACTTCAGAGGTAGAGGTTT
>NW_020528310.1:32500-36412 GCF_003368295.1 Carassius auratus | reverse complement strand
ATTTATCCTAATCAAATGAAAATTAAACCCTTTTATTTTTTGGCAAATAAAGTGCTGCACAACAGAGGTTTACTGTTAAAATTAAAAAAGAAAAACAAATGTGACTATTCCTTTAAAAATAAAGATTTATTAATATGTATTACTGTAGCAGTGGTAGCATTAAGTCTTAAGACTGCTAAATAGTAATATATTCTGACGTTTCTTAATGTTAAACTATAACGTTACTTTTATTTTGATGGTTTGCCGTGAGGAACTTGCAGCTGCTGTGTATCTGATATGACTGTAGTTTTCTCAAATAAAACAGTAAAATGCTAATGAAGACAATCATAGTGAGACGACAGAAGCTGAAAACACTGCGAGCGTCGTCCCCGCTTTAGTAGTGCGCTGCGCCATTCATTTATTGATTGCGGAAATCTTCTGCAGATATATATTATTCCTATAGCATTAAACCTGCAAACCCACGCATATGGGTTTTTTCTTGGTTATAATCAACAGTTTCTCCGCCATAATCACTGAATTAATGACAGGCTTTCCGTTGTAACATCACGCAAGGTAAGTAAGGGTGACATCTAGTGGAGAAGAGTAATGATAAGATTATCGTTAATCAGATCTTGCTTTAAATGTGTTCTGAAATGAATACCGGAAAAGATCAATTCGTGGCTTTTGAGAATCGATATCGAATTGATGTCATTTAAAAAAATGATAAATCGAAAAATCTATTCTGAATAATCTATTTCGTCCAGCCCTACACTTGACACTGAAAGTACTTTACCACAAGCACCTTAAATGTCTAAAATCTCGACATGATGATACTAGCTCATCCTATAAACCAACTTTGGGATTCCCATGGTCCCTTCAAATGGGGTTTGACACAATCATCCCCTCATTTTTGTTCAGCCTCACAGGGCGTCATGGGGCAGCAGTGGACATGGAAGACTGTCACTGTGCATTAAAATACGTATACCGCCCTCCTGGCCTGGATTCGCACCCTTTGAAGGAAGGTGAGGAGCTTTTATGCTGCTCCTGTCAGTCAGTGGAGCCTCTCTGTCCTGTTCAGCCCACAGCCGATCTCTCATCTCCCAGTCATGGATATTAACCTCCAGCCTTCACGCCTATTTCTCACCCTATAGATTGAGTGACGTCCCGGGGCTGGAGAGCCTTTCAGTGCTAGGACTCATACGATCAGAACAATGATGGAGTGCAGAAAGAGGAACAAGAAACCAAGAAGTATAATGGAATGCTGTTTAAGGGGTCTGAGAAATGGACAAAAAGACGTGGACGGAAAAAGCTTATCTGTTGCATCTGAAAATAAACATAATCTGTTTTATTTAATGAATTTATCGAAAGCAGAAAAGGAAAGGTTTTTTTTACCCTACATGTTGTAGGCCTATGTTTAATCCTGCAAGAAAACACTTTCAGTCCATCTGCTTTGAGTCCAGACCAGCTGTGTGGCACATTGATGGGCAACAGATTTTAAAGCAGGAGGTGTCAGCCTCACCCTGGCAAACCGGATTACAGAGATTTGATTGGATTTGCCCTCATCCTGTAGAAACACCATTAATGCAACTCCAAATTTAATTCACCCCATCCCAAATTAGACAAGGTTTTCATCTAAAGCCTTTCTGCTTACTAAAAAGCAAAAACTGGATATCCACAACAGAAATCTGTAGCTTTCTTTTGTGAGAATATATTCAAATGATTATCTCACTACGTGCCTTTCTGGCTGCTTTGACAGTTTGTTTACAGATATTCCGCTGCTCAATATTATTTGGTTCCATATGCAACAATGTCTGAAGCAGACAAGAATAGATTGGAATTGTCTGTCCCAAATACATTCCGCTGCCTATTTCAATAACAGCTCTCACTGATGGCTTTTTTACCTCTCTTGGCCAAGTTTTTGCTAAAAAGATCAATTTAACAGTCACTTGAAATTTTATCTAATCTAAAGCAGATTGCAGACCCATGATTGTCTGTTTGTGCTTATAGATCTGAGGAAAAAGAAAGTGGCAAAGTGGAAAGGGCAACAAAGATGCTTGCTCTGCATTCACACATATCCACATAACATTAAGTGTTTGAGGAGAGAGAGAAGGATGGAAATAAGTAGAGACAATAGTTGAGCGAATACCAGGACCAGAGCCCATAATGACATGACCAGATTATTGTTATCAGCAATAAGACTAATTATTTCCTCTATCTTTTAAACATACAGAGTTAATCCTGTTACAAGGTCTGGTATTTTGGGTCTCTGCTTAATTGTGACTAGAAGGGGGTTGAAGGTGTGGGAGGGTTGTTACCAAACAGCAGCTCTAGTTATTTGGGACAGTATTATTTATTTATTTGTAGAAATTCAATTTCATCAACAACCTCACATGCAATACATGCCACTTTTATGACATTATAAAAGTAAATATTGTAATAATACTTTTTAAAAACAATGTATCACAAAGTGCTTAAAAATGAAAAATAAAAATAAATCTTGATGTTCATGAAAGATTTATTTTTATTTATTTTTTTTTAAACACATACCTCCGGTTTCCTAGACAAGGCTTAAGCCTAGTCCCAGACTAAAATGCATGTCTGGGCTGTTTTAACTGAAAGAAACTTGACTGATCTTAAAATATGTCAGATTCATTGTTTTTTCTCAAGATGCACACTTGTAATGTTTTTATCTAAGGCATATTCTAAAACACTACTTAAATGTCCTAAATGACCTATGGTCTAATCCTGTCTTAACATAAACCCTGTCTGTGAAAATGGGCCATAATGTGTCAATTGCAGTGCATCTAAAATAGAATTCTGCCAAACAAGGTCTCTCAAAAGGCAGCATAACAAATGGAACAGTTTACTTATGATACCTCAAAATGCTATCTAGGTATGCATCTTTCCAGGTTTTGGAACAGACCCAGAAAGAGTGATTTAGAAGGTTTGTTTGTTTTCCCAACTCTCTGGTGGTAGTAGTGGCAGTCGCATCTCATTTTAATGAACCCCTCTGTTTTCCTCATGGGGTTGGTCCACTGAGCACATTACACTACTACGTCTCAAACTACAGCACACCTGGCTTTAACTTCCGCACATGCACACACACACATATTTTACTCAACTGACCACAGCCCTGATCTTTCACCCTTTCTTCTCTTATTGGGCACAAATAACAAACACGGCTTTGAGTGGCTTTTGATAATTAAAGCAGGGCTCTCTAATAAAGTTCACATGGCAGTTAATGTTCCCTCAGCGGGATTGCAAGCGCCGACCGTCTGCCACTCTACTGATGTGTGCACGAGTGTATGTGTAAGAGGATTGGATCAGACACTCATGACCTCTTCTCACATTTGTTTGTCTCTGTGATGTTAAAACAGAAACCCAGCTGCAAATCGGTAGATTTGAGCCAAAGATGAAGGTCAGCGAGATGGGTCAGTATTGTGATGTCCAACTGTGAAACTTCAGGTGGATCAGTTTCAGGTTTTATTTCACTTTTCATTGTGCTTCTGTTGAATGTTTTGGGGATTTCTGTTTGACTAGTGTCCTAAATCTGTCTGCTGGAGATGGAATCTAAATACACATATGTATATCTCTTTCCAACTATCGCCTTCTCTTCTGAGGTTTCAGCGCAAGTAAACCTCTTTAACAGGCCAGATCACTTTGAGTAAACTGGGTTGAAAGCTGTGTAATCCTAAAGTTAAAATACTTTCTCCTATCTTAGATTAATATGCAAAGCAACTACAGAGACCATTCTGACACAATAACATTGGAATGAGTCTGTTTGTCTGGCGAATAGCAGGTCAAGATGCATTTTTTGGGAAACCGGTGTTGAAACATCGATTATTATCCCCTTGAGGACCACTTATAATGTAATTATATAATAATATAATATGAAAAATATAAGCAAATTTTGGCTCATGAATTCCCTTTTTG
>NW_020528310.1:0-27500 GCF_003368295.1 Carassius auratus | reverse complement strand
TAAAAAAAATGGATGGAATGAGAGTGCCTGCCAACTTGGTTTAATTTAATGAAGCCGAGAGAGAATGTTTACTCTGCTCACTCGGAATGTCCTTTCACTGCTCTTTATAATTATAGAAGAAATAAGCTGCCTCAAATAAGGAATTTCTTTTACTTCAGGGTTATTTTTGCTATGCATTAAAAAAGGAGTTCCACTGTATTATCTTGTGGAATGAAGAACGCAGAAAGAAAGATAATTGAGGGGCTTGAGGTTAGAGTGACAAGATGCAAAAGCAAATGAAAAATAGTGATTGAATAAGAAAGAAAATTTTAAGGGTGTGAAGAGTGTGTACACATAAGTGTGTATTTGTGACACTGTGGGTACATGAAGTCACTGTAATGCGATCAGTGTATACAGCAGTGAGAGAGGCTCTATATCTCGGTTTTATCAGGGGAGTGCAACCACCCAACACACACACACACTCACACTCAGGAAAGGTGCCATGACAAAAGTTTCCTTGCCTTCTTTAGGACAGGTTATACCATACACTACACTGTAAAACCCGATAAGTTAAGAATACTCAACATTTGGTGCCTAAATGCTGATTTTTGGAATTTTATTAGACAAAATAAAACTTAAAAATGTAAATATTTGCAATAAAAAATAAACATCAGCTTATTGAATCAGCCACAATCTGTACAATTAAATTATGTGAAGATAGACATGAAGATAGGGTACAGTTTGTAAATTTCTCTACATTTTTAAATTGTATTTGTTTAGATGGTAAATGACAAAGCATATTAAAGACGCAATCCTGATGTGTTAGATTGCATCGATTTGATTGATTGAGTAATTGAGTTTAGAGTGGCCTGTTGGTTTACCATTTAATTATGGACACCTTAGAACACTAACAAATAAAATAAGAAGTTATGCACAAAAAAACTCAACCCATGTTGGTCTGTTTCCAGCAATGCTCCATATTCATTCTCAAGTAAAACTTTAGAATGCAAACCCTGCACTTAAGTGTAGCCACATGGTTCAATGTTCAACACAAAACCCAACAGAAAGGAGAAAAGAAACTGGCATGAAGTCTTCTGTGAGGCCTGATGCTACACTGAATGGAAGCATTAGGAGACAGTGAGATGATGGAGCCTCCCAGGCCTGAACCTGTCTGAGTTGACTCGCTCACTGAAAGAGCAGATAAGAGCTGTCACGGAATGACAACGCCAGCGTGTTGTTCAGCAGGTTTTGGGGAGCGGGGCGCTCCAGGGCCTTCACTCTTTCTGCTGTGACGGGAATTTTGAAGCGCCTTTTAAAAGTATAGAGAAGGGTTTTGATCTGCCAGTTCTTTGGACACTACACAAGTACCAAATGACGAGTAGTCCTTGGAAATGGAGATGTGCAAGTGAGTAACCCTCTCTCTGTTGCTGATGGGATCTGAAAGTATGCTCTGTCAGAACAAGAGAAAAGCATATACAAGTCTCTATAGCAATGGCTCCCAATGAAGTACCTTGTGCTCTCTCAATTTTACACCTCCTTTGTCTGACACATTCATTTAAGTCTTGGAGTCTCTACTAATGAGCTAATGACCTGACTCGAGTGAGACAAGCAAAATTGGCAGTGTTGTAAGGGCTCCAGGTGGTTTATTTTATTTATTTATTTTTGATAAGTTTATAAAACTGTACAAATGGAAGTGCAGAACCGACAAAGCAACAGTATCTCCTAATCATATTATCATAGTTGGGAACTAAGAGCATCATAAACCTTACTTTTTTTTTAAATTGTATAATGCAACATTCATGTTGCATAGGCCATCAACTAAAAACTTTCTCTAATAAGGACATGGAAAAACAGGTCACATCCCATGTTCTCTGAAATAACCTGCTCATAAGTCGGTAAGCGGTCCTGACTGGTTCATTTAGTGAAAGATTCATTAGAGGTTGCCAGAAGTGATTTGAAACAAAAGATTACAATAAAATAAAAAATTATAAAAAAATAGAAATTGGAACAGCTTTGAGCATTCCAGTTCTACTGTATGAAGGACAATCAAATTTGGTTTCTACACAAGCAAAACTAGCAAGTGCAAAAGTGAAAACACTAAATGTGACCCATGTTGGCAAAATGAGTCAGAATGCACACGGCAAATTTTGAGCTGCAGGGAAAAAAGTTTAAAATATAGTTTTTTAATCGATTGAGGTTTTTACAAAAATGAGTTCATTAAGCCAATGTCTAGAAATACCAATACTCCAAATAATAATTTTAGATATTTAATTATCTTCATTCGTAAATAAAATTTTCTAAGAAGCATACCTTTTCTCCACTCACTTCTCACACTGACTGTCATCCGAATTGGCCGCATAAAAGATGCTTCCGACTGTGTGCAATCCCGATAAATATTCAGAGAATTACAGTATTTAAGTATTCACACAAACATTATCTGTTAAGTCTTAAGTGAATGTTTGAGGAACTGTTGGGGAAAAACATCTGATGTCTAACATTATATTAGATCCATGCATTACAGTAGATTTTCATATAGGCTGCCTCATTAATGTTAATTTAAAAATAAAAGAGGGAAATCACTTGCTGCTCTTGATTGAACTGCTTTTGTAATTTTAATCAATTTATTTGTAATTAACAGACTAAAGGGATTTTTATATTTTATTATTTCTTTTTATTACTCGAATGTAATAAAATCAGTTGAATGCCTGGGCTGAAGCCGTGGGAGAGCTTGCTCCAGCAACATCCTCTACCCAGCACATGGCTAGAAATCCAGATGGACTCTGGTGAGGGAAATCAGAGCTTCATGGGAAGACCGCCCAGTGCAAAATCCAAAAGCCAGTCCAAACAATTGTATTTCACTGGGACATTGAGGACATACATTCTCTAAAAAGTAACACATAAAATGCCCTAAATTTATGGAAAAGTAGAAAATTTCCGGTGTGAAATATTTACCAGAGTTTGTGAGCCAGACAAAGTGAGGAGAGTGATAACTTGAGTCAGTGCCACTCTGGAATCAGTACTGAAAAGCTGTAAATTATATATTTATATACACAACAAAACATATAAAACCATTAATTATGTTCCAATTCCTACTGGCCAGTATTTTTTTATTTACATGCCCAAACCTATTTTTACTCACGTCATGCATGCTGAGTGTTATTTTTGGATCCTGCATATAATGCATTCAAGTTGTTTATTCAAGCACAGTGGCTGAACAAATCTCTTGCTAACGGTAATACATCCACACCTTAGCACATCACTCCCCGAGGACACTGAGTTATTATAAAAGCAAAAGCAAATAAAGGCAGGGAGTATCTGAGAAGAGAATAAACAACATGACTGAGTTGTGGGTTGATCTTCAGAGTTTTCTAGCCCATCAAAGTGAAGAGTTGGACACGCTGGGCATAGTGTTCAAGTGTTCATAGAGTTCAAGAGTTCAACTGAGTAAAATTCAGTCCTGGGAACGTCCATCACATGCTACAATGGATACAGTTGCAAAGTTCCCTGGCAATTTAATCCTGTCTTGCTGAACAGGAGGGTTTCGAAGACCAGCCAAGGTTAGGGAGACACGTAACACATCATTCAACTTAAATTTTTATGACTAAGAGAGACAAACTGTGACATAATCACTTGGAGTCATGGGAAAACAGAGAATGAAAAATGGTCTTTTGGCTGTCTTTTTACCACCCTACTTGCTCACCCTGTCACCAATTTCTATAGTCCTTAACTAAGTGAGGCATTTGCTAACTTTGTAAAATGACAAAGTCTTTTATGTGAGCCCTTAGAGGTCAGGTAGTATCGGCGGATTCCCCGTCTCTCTCTCTCTTTCTGTCTCTGTCAGGACTCTCAACACACCAGGCAGAAAACATCAAAGGAGTCCCTCACACTCGCTAGGAGCACAGCTTCAAAGCTTGGACTTGTTACTCACTGCAAATATGTGTGTTCAGCTAAAGTTCGCCCAAGATAACAGCCCCAAATACTCTGTGGCAATTTCATACTGGATTCAGGCACCTGAGAATTGACTACTGTGGCATAATTAAAAGTGAGATGAGGGTGGAAATGATTTCAAATATACAGTCTCTTTTGAGTTGCATCCTCATTGAAATGCACCTGAAGAACTTTGAGTTTCTGCTGAATAAGTAAGTATGTTAAGTATGTTTTTTTATTAGTTTAAGTATTTGCTATTGACTATTCAAATGCACAGTTTTGAGCATTGTGTGTGAGTGTGTGTGTGTGTGTGTGAGAGAGAGAGAGAGAGAGAGAGTCACATAGTGGAGTCAGCCATCTTAACTGTCCGTGGCTTGTGTACTACGAACACATACGCTCTTCATCACTGTCACACCACTCTGTTCCCCTTTCGGGCCTGAACTGATGGTAAAACTAAGGACATCATTGATGGTCTTTACATTTATTTTGAAAAATTAAGCTCCTGATTATGGAAAGGGTCGTTACATTTCCGACGACTGCTTGTGGTGTTCGGCCAATCAAAATACACTGGGTCAGTTGACCAATCAGAGCAGACTGCGCTTGTTGGAAGGAAGGACTTTGTAAAAAACAAAGTGTTTGAGAGAGGCAGGGCATAGAGAACCTACAATAATACAATAATGCTCTCTCCACCTTCAATACCACGACTGAGGTGCCGTTGAGCAAGACACCGAACCTCCAACTGCTCCCCAGGCGCCGCAGCATAAATGGCTGCCCACTGCTCTGGGTGTGTGTGTGTTCACTGCTGTATGTTTGCACTTTGGATGGGTTAAACGCAGAGCACAAATTCTGAGTATGGGTCACCATAATTAGCTGTATGTCACGTCAATTTGACTTTTCATTTCAAAAGACACAAATAAAGGATGTTTTTGAGAAAAAATACACTAAAATCAGTGCCTTTCATCATGTCTTCTTTTCTCTTTTCTTGGAAACACAGCATTGTGAAAAGTTGTTTGGGGTTGACAATAACCATATCAGATACTTCTGACTCCAACACGCCAGCACCACCTTCTCTCCCTGATCCCTGAAGAAAAAACAACACAGACTTGCAATGCACATCACAATTTACAGATCAACAGCAGTGCACACAGCAGGGGTAAACACAGGCACACTGCTTAAGCAGGGCAGTGCTTTTAACCCCTCAGGGTGTGCATGTGTGTTTGTGGGGTAGATTACAAAGATGTTCATCGCATCACATACAAACGTTAGATTTATACAGAGCAACTGTGTTTGTGTATGTATGAGCTTAAGGGGCAAGGTTTCTTTCTCAAGTTCTTTCTTCTTTCTAATAAAATGCTGAGTTTACAGTCTACAACCTCATTACAAAAACGACTGCAGTCTCAGCGTGCCACACTCCACAATCGGCAAAGACACAGTGATGAAGCTTGTATGTGTTTGCAGTACATAAAGCCATGGACGTTTAAGACAGCGGACTCCACTGTGTTTGATCCTGTCTGTCTCTCTCTCACATGCACGCACACACACACACACACACACACAAAACGCGCAAAACTCTGCATTTGGACAGTCAAAAGCAAATGCTTCAGCTAATAACAAATAATACTTGCAGTAGCGGATTCAGAAGCGCCAGATTGTCATAGCAAAGTCGTAGCAAAGTCAGAATTACGTCCTCCCCTAAGTTCATGAAACAACGGTCTGTTTTGTTGTAAGTAATCTTAAAGATTCCTAAACTAATCTACTTTCGGAAGGCCAAATAAAGTGCTTTTTTTTCCGCATAGATACAGCATCTCCCTGAAACGGCTGCTACAATATCTGCGGTTAATGAAACCAGCCTTCTTACTTTGTGTGAACATTTGGGCAGCATTACGCAAATATTTCCACATCGTGATATAGACATGTGGGGGCGTGTTTGAACGAGACGTTTTAGGAGGATGTGGCAGAGTCTTAACTTTGATAAAGAATATCTCTTTTTATGTGAGACTTTTAGTCTTTGCAACTTTCCATACAAAGTATACAAAGTGACTGCATGCTGCAATATACTCTCACCAAACTTTGGGCTGTATTTAATGGCTGAGAGTAAACGGAGGGAAATTAAAATGACCTGGACCACATGACTCCACCAGAGAAGGCCAAAGAAACAAACCAGAGGTAACCAGAAATGAATATACACAACCTCAGCTTTTTGTGCGTTCTACTTTGATTAGAAGTGCAATCATGGTAACCAGCCGGTTACTTATACCGCTCATAACTAGAGCAAATTATTCCCGTTTACCACCAGGGAGAGTTAAAGCTGCAGTCGGTAACTTTTGACGCTCTAGCAGTTAATAAACAGAACTGCTTGCGTCTTGTGGAAGAACATTGTAGCCGGATCTACTTCTCTCTGTTTATGTCTATGAAGAATCACAAAGGTACTGGGTTACTCCGCCACGGTACCCCCGAAGCAATCTAAAATAGTCTGAATATAAACACTTATTATAGGTTCACCCTAGTGATTCGGGACAAGCTAAAAACATGGTTTGGAAAATGGATTCATGGTGTACTCACTTATTATATACATTTTGTAAATTTTGAACACATAAAAAAAGTTACGGACCGCAGCTCTGATTGGTTGTTTCTTACCGGGAGCGATGTATTCCTGCAAATGGCAATAGGACCACTGGGAGGAGCTTGATTTTTTCACAGATTATCTGTCTCATATTCTACTGTCAGGACATATTGACAGGTTTAACAAATATGTAAAAAATACATTTTTACAAAAGTTACCTGCAAGACTCAACAAAACAAAAATTAGGTTTATGAATTCATGGCTGTAAGATTTCAAGCTTGTTGCAAGTTTTGATGACAAATTGTATAATTTATAGCAATTTTACAACAATTTTTTTTTTTTAATGAATGAATAAATTAATGAATGATGGGGCCTGTAAAGATTTCATCGAACTGAACAAATCATAGAAGTGAAATGCCACAAATTAACATGCTCAGAGTATTATCTCCTGTTGTCACTTTCCTTCCATCTCCCTCTCACTTTAATAAGGATAAGAAAGAAAACCTGCTGGTCCAGTCATTCAGATAGAGAAGTCGTGCTACACAATTTAGCCTCTAGCCTGGGCAGCACTAAAGGTAAACAGGTCACAGTAAACTCCTGTGAAGCTCAAGTGAGGACAGAACCTTTCCTGATATTCTAAGCACAGGAGAAAGACGGTTAAAACTTCACACAGTCTGCTCATTAAGGGGACCTTCTGTTTAACAGTTTCTTCTGCCTGTTCATAAATCAACAAACACTCCACAAGCTACAGCTGAAGCCTTAATGTACCCTATGTGGTGAACAGGCATCTTAAATAGGCTATTTGACTCACACAAAACAGACCCTTGTAGTCACCTCCATTAATCTTTGAAATCGCATCTGCTCCATGCAAAATTTGTGCATACATGTTTCCAACGATAGGGTGTTGGTGCCTATCCTGGAACCAAGTCAAGTTTTTAAAGCAACAAATCAGTCTAGCAAGACTGATGCAATTTTATTTGCTTTAACTTCTGATTGCAGCATTAAAAGCAGGTTGTGGTATCATAAAGATTGCAATTAATTACTCTGGATGTTAAATATGTTTTCATAACTTATGAAAGAACCAACATCATTTTGTAGGCAAAAGTGCCATTGGATCTTCTCACATAAAGCCACTTAAATTGAGACTGAATGCTTTTGGTCTTCAGTTCTTTGTTTTATGCAGTAAGTTGGAACGTGCTGTTTAAGATCATAAATAGTACATGAGATCAAACCTTTAATAATTAATCCCTTCTGCTAAGGTGCTGGACTGTAAAATGATGAAACAACAGCATCACATATATAAATTAGGCAGCCAAAGGTAGCAAGATGGCATGATATAGTAAGAAACAACCTTTGGTTAAATTTTTGTTGTGTGATATTTGCTAGAGGATGCGGAAATGCCTTGTGGACATGTTGCCCTTGTTTCTGGAGGAGCGTTTGGTTCTGACTGTCATTTGGCTTTGAATCTGACATGGCTCAGGGCAACACAATGCAGCTTTCATGTGTCCAATCACATCCTGGTTATGCAATCTGCCTCCATGGGACATGCTGGAGAATGGGTGCACATAAAATGTTAGAATGCTGACCGGACAGGCATAATGTCCTGGTTAGGGCAGCTCTTCCTGTCTGTGCTAAGCCGATTTCATGAGCTGATGGGAGCGGGATTCTGTTGTTAGCACTCCATTATGGAGAGATGATTGGAGAACCATCTGTTTTGTGAGGGAAACAGAGACTTTGTCCAAAGTGGATTTAAAGTGTTAAAGGGTTAGTTCACCCAAAAATCTAAATTATGTCATTAATGACTCACCCTTATGTCGTTCCAAACCCGTAAGACCTCCGTTCATCTTCAGAACACAGTTTAAGATATTTTAGATTTAGTCCGAGAGCTCTCAGTCCCTCCATTTAAACTGTGTGCACTGTATACTGTCCATGTCCAGAAAGGTTAAAAAAAAAACATCATCAAAGTAGTCCTTGTGACATCAGAGGGAAGCATCAAAAATACATTTTGGTCCAAAAATAGCAAAAACTTTATTCAGCATTGTCTTTTCTTCCAGGTCTGTTGTGAGACCGTTCAAAACACTGCAATTTAGTTGTATATGGTTCGCGAACGAATCATTAGATGTAACCAGATCTTCTTGAACCAGTTCACCAAATCAAACTGAATCGTTTGAAATGGTTCGCATCTCCAATACACATAAATCCACAAATGACTTAAGCTGTTAACTTTTATAATGTGGCTGACACTCCCTCTGAGTTAAAATGAATCAATATCCCGGAGTAATTCATTTACTCAAACAGTACACTGACTGAACTGCTGTGAAGAGAGAACTGAAGATGAACACAGAGCTGAGCTAGATAACTAACAATAGACTGACTCGTTCTCGAGTCAAGAACCGGTTGCATCAGTTTTCGGATCACCAGTAGTTCTTTCGGACAGTTCGATTCAATAAACCGTTTGAGTACATTAATTACTCCGGGATATTGGTTTGCCAAAAGTAGGTACAATTTATTTTCTATTTCAGAAAGCTTAGGAAAAGAACAGAGCATCCTCAAAAATCAAACAACACTTGACACCATGCATGACCGAATCTAGAGTTGTACACATCAAATCTAACCACTCAACATTTGGGACCGGTTTCAAAGCAAAAATGGCAGGTTTTTTCCTACAATAAAGCCAACAGATATGTTCTTTAAAATGGGGCCCCGGGGTTAACCGCCCTCCATTAATTTTTTACCTGACGGTAATGTCAGCTGTAAATTACCCAGACCGGTCTTCTCACACAGCACTGACCTACCGAGCCTAAGAGCATGAAGTGTGGCGAAACCGAGTAAGGTAGTCTCCCAAAGCTTTAACGTGAGGATCTCAGCTTATGTTGAGGCAAGCATTACTATGGCTATTGCTCATAATTATGGTTATGAACAAACTCCTAACCAAAAGCTATTAAACCCTGAGAACCCTGAGAACTTGCCATTGTCATTTGTGTGTTTTTGTGTGATTGGACTTACAGTTTTGCACTTGTGGACAACATGACTAACAAAAAATATTCCTTTATATATATTATCAGGAAAAAAATATTCTTGCCTTCTCACTTTCATTTCCACTAAGACGTGTTTGTAATTAAAAAAAAATGTTTTATATTAAATACAAAACTTTTGATATATGTTTCCAACGGAAGATACGAAAACAGAAAAACTATAAAACATTTCAGTTTAAACATCTTCTTCTCAGTCACCTATAATGACACTTGTATGCCAAAAACAAAAAGCAAGAGAATCCCAGGAACACAGCTCACAGTATGCAATCAATAGGTCCCCTATTGTTGTTATTTTTTTATGTTAGCATATTTCTTTTCTCCAACAATTTAATTTTTTTACTAAGATTCAGAGAGTCAACTCAATATACATTTCACAAATCTTTCACATGGAATTGAGTACATGATGCTTTTTGAGAGGCACACCTTACCAAATGACCAATAGTTCCATAAAACTATACCCATGGGGCTGAGTGTCAGTGCTGAAGGGTATGTGTTTATTTCACGAGACTAGTTTACTCGCAGACATCTCTGGAACAGCCTCTATTTGAATGTAAAATCTTAAACCAACTGTGTTTGTTTGTTGATTTTCTGCCATGTACAGACCTAAGAAATCTTTGTGCATTTGCTTAATTGATTTCTGCAGCTTTTAAATCTTTAAACGAGTCCCTCTTTCTGTCAGTTTATTTTTGCTCTTTGAAGTTGGCATTTCAAAAGAGGGAGCTCTGCAAAGCAATATGCAAATGATGATCTATTACTGTGCTGCGGCCCAGTATGAAATCGACAGTAACACTGGAGAGATTTTCGACAGCGTGCTTACATAATATTGATTTCCCATAACAGTCTATTGGCTCATGAACATTCCAACACATTGATGAGATCTCCTCATCAAAATGTTCTGTCTCCTCTGACAACCAGAGCAGCACATACAGCTACACGCTTCCAATAGCTTTACTCCAAGAGCACAGGCGGGAAACAGCTGGTGTCGGACTCCTGGAGACTACGGGACATGCAAGTGTGTGGTGCAGGTGTTCCTCCAGTTGTGGTCTAAAAGCCTCGTAGGCACAGGTGTTCAGTCACAGCATGCTGCATATTTGGGTCACAGTACTGGGACAGTGAGAAAGAAAGGAATACAGAATCAAGATAACTCTTTTCCACCAGGTTTCAAGACCAAATGCAAGCCAAGCTTGAACATATTAAAGGATCTAATTAGGTCTCCCTGTACTTAAAGGGACAGTTCACCAAATATGAATTGAACTAATTTATCCATTCATCCATTCTCCAAACCACATTTCTCAGAAGGGTCGCGGGTGTCATTATTTGCTCACCCTATTTAGTTCCAGACCCATTTTTCTTCTTTCTTCATTAGAATACAGAAGTGAGAGGGGAACATTTTAATAGCTTAAATGAGAAAATGGTGAAAGGTTTAAAAATTTTGAATGAACTATATCTTTAACAATGGGTGCTTTTTGTTTGGGTTGCATTCAGCTTGTGTTATAGTGGTCACATCAGACAGTTGCCAAGATTCAGCAGACACAGGCAAACTGTAGAAAGAAGAGAAGGATAGAGAGAGAGAGACAGATGCCCGCCGCAAACAGAGTTCACATAATTATTGTGTGTCAGGGCTTTGGAGAGCTCTCATTTCCACCATACAAAAGGAAAAGGAAAGGAAAGGAAAAAAATATGCTGATCCTACAAACTGTATCGAAATGCTTGGCACACAAACCGGTCGGCGGATACAATTTTCATGTTAATGGCTCTAACTGTCAAATTACTTTAACAAAGTATCTGCACTCCTTTCAAATCAACTTTATGTCATGGAATAAAAAAGACATTTTTTCGAGATGGAGCGCAGGACTATTTATTACTTTGAAATGTTATTATTTATTTAATTATTATTATTATTACAAATCTCAAAAAATACCTGTTGAGTAACCCTGGACTAAACAGAAGTGGCAAAAAAACAAGCCGCACTATTCTCAGAAAAGTGGAAAAGGGGTAAAGATCTCACCTTAAATTCCCAAGGGCTATTGAACAATGATAAGCACTGTGCAATTCTTTCCAGTGGCTGCACTTTCCACACAAACAGGAACAGTTCATCCTCATTGATCTCTTAATGGAAGCGTGGTTAAGCTAGATTGAAAGACAAATCAAAACTGCTCATTGGCAGACAGGGATTTTTTTTTTATCACTTTGTTTTTTTCCTATGGCTTACTGATCTTAATTCAATCAGCCAAAACTCTGATCATCAACTTTGATAACTAAATTTGTGACTGAAATCCCACAGCGGAAAGTTCAAATTGAAAGCACTTCAGGAGCAATTTCTTTTGCTGTGAAAGTAAGGGATTTCCAGAAAGGGAGGGAGGGAGGAAAGAGGAGTGACAGGGTTCTTCTCCAGGAATTAAAATAATTCCAAGCCAGTGTGACCAATGTAACAATTAAGATCAAAAACTGAGGCTGAAATGCGAGCCCCATGTGGCTGAGGCTTGGTGCAGTTTATCATGGGGCGAGAGGAGGGGGTTTTCTGATGACCTTGTCCTAATTCATTGTTAAAAAACACCATGGCTTTGGGCCACTCTACATATCCTGTCAATAAACTATTATAGCACAACGAACAGGCGCCCTGCCGTGTTGGCATAAAGTTCAATTAACTCTGAGGACAGAGAGATCAAAACAAGAACAAACAACAAACAACTGAGAAACTCTGAGCAACAGAGTACACCAGAGAGAGAGAGAGAGAGAGAGAGATAAAAAAAAGAAGTAGTTTGAAAGAATATTCATCATCTAGTATTCCTGAAGCTAGATGTTTACCATGTATTAACTATATATTAAGAGTTTGTTTCCAAAATGAGATAAGAGCCATTTAAAAAAAAAAAATTGTTTCTGCAAAAATCAGTATTGAATCTGGTCGGTATGGAAAAGTAAATGTTTAATTTTACGCAGAATGCGATATCCGCCAAGTTATTCTATCATGTTTTCTCCCTTTCTTTCCAAACCGCGGCAAACGTCAGTCTTCCTTCTCTGCAGAATGCAATAGATCCGCTCAACCAATCACAGCGCACCATTCAACGCACTCCAAACAGTAATGGCAGCACTTTGAATACACAAGGCATCCTAGTTTTCCTCATCTACTTTGAACTTTGTGATCAAAAAATAAACTTAGGGCTGCACAATAAATCATATGTGATTGTCATCCACATCCCGTCATAAAGATAAAGCTGGTTCTGTGATTAATAGTTAATCTCCATCATGTGCTTTCAGATGGATACACAGAGCAAAAAATACACAGATACAAAAAAAAAAACAAAAAAACATTGCCAACAGAAAGTATCTTAAAGAAATATCAAGGTAAATAGAATCACACTATACTGATATTATATGACCACAGCTGTAATTTTTATGTGTGTGACAAAATTTTATTTTGATGCCAATTGCAACAAAAGGAAAATCTCAAAAGAAAATATCTGGCAAAAAACGGTCTAAATCTATCCTACTGTGAGATTGTTACCTGGAGAAGCAAGATTATGAGTCAGATATCAAAGACTACGGGGACTATGAGTGAGTATGTCTTCACTCTGTTAACACAGACTTTCTCATTCAAACTTCGCACATAAACGGGACAAAATAAACACTATCGTTTCAAAAGCACTCAAACGGACTATTTTAGCATGAGGCTTCACAATTGATTCAAAAATAATTGTCTCCCAAAAGACCTTGCATTGGCTTGACTTCACCACACAAGCGTTTGGAGAGAAAAAGTCCTTCAAACTGCCTCTGAAAATGAAATACAAAGCTCTTTTGCTGCCAACAGGACTGTGTTCCCATTGTGCTGAATTCTCACAGAAGAGAGAGGACACTCCATTGTGTTGTAGAGTTTTAAAGAGAGGGCTTTGTTGGAATGACAGAGAGGCTAAAACACAACGAGTTCTGGTCTTTGATTTAGATTAGGACAGAAAATGCAGACCAGACAGAATATGTATGGTGAAACGACATAAATGGTTGTCATGACAAAGAAACATGCAATGCAACCTACTGATCCATTTTTTAGTAAATCTAAAAACAGCTCAGAAAGACAAGTTGCCAGTTTAAACCAGCCCTAAACACTGCAAAATGGGCTGTATATATCTAAAATATACATAGATCAATCATAATCAAATCAAAACAAAATTTAATGCTGAGCTTGTGAATTGGAATAAAATCAAATGTGCAATTTACACTACTGAAGAAATAAGAGAAAATAAACAAATGACATTAAGTATCTTTCTTTTTTTCAGTTTTTCCTTCATAAATTACTACCATGATGTATAAAAGTAATAAAATATATCGGAATTTGGTCATACCGCCCACCCATAGTCCAGGCATGTGTTCGGCAGACGCTACACAGATACTTAAGTGTCGGAAAACCTTTCTAAGCTCTCATCCCAGACTAAATTATCCTGTAATTCTCCAATCAGTGGATCCAATACCATTACAACAGACAAGACATTCCTCAAAGGATTTGCTTGCAATACTTTACAGAAATGCACACAATAACTCTTATTTCTCTTTTCAAGGGAACACGTGGCACCATTATTTCTGAGGAGCAATTTCAGTAAACATGTCAAGAGGTATATTCATTCGATCTCTGAATTCACACTGTCAAACAATCACTGAGACGACCTCAATCAGACCCACGAACAACCCCAATGGCGTATTCAGGTAAAGAACTGGGACCTTCGCTTGCAAAAACAAACATTTATATCCCCCCAACGTCAACTACACATCCTGCCCCAGTGAAGGTATTTGAGACCACATGTGATGTCTGGTGACTTCCAGGTGAATAAATATCACTAATTATCCCAAACAAACGGTTGAATAAAGGTTTGCTTTTAGAGCTCTGATTAGTGAAATCAGACCTGCATGACCTCAACCACTTAAGCTAAACTCACAGTCATAATTAGAAGGCTTTCTCCATAACGTTTATGTTCACTTGAACTTGGTTACTTGATGATACCGAGTGAGATCATTTGAATTTAGGCAATATGTCCTAATGTATCTTCTTCACAGTCATTATAAGCTGAGTTACCTAGCAAAGTGCATCAAGAGTATTACAGTCAGAGATTTACCAATCACAGATTGTTCCTTTGCTCCAGTTTCTCAGTTTCTTTGATGATTTCAGTGTTTCAGAACATCTTGATCTGAACATATTTGTATACCTGATTACCAAACCAATGAGGAAAAACATTGCACACTTAAGAGTGAGTAAAACAAAGTGGAAGTTATAAAAACGTGACAACCCAAACAGATTCTCTCAATGAACTTATATTGTTTCTGTAGCTCAATCAGTAGTGTGTGGCACTAGCATTGCTAATGTCATAGGTTTGAGTCCCAAGAAATGAATTAACCAATAAAAAAGTGCATCTTGAATACAAAGTAAATTGCTTAAGATAAGTGTCTTCCAATCCATGCAATTTATAATTTCATTACATAAAAAAAACATTCTGCATCTCATAAATAAATAAAAACGCATTATGACTGCATTTTTGAGTATGTTACTGTATTTAATATTTATTTATGCTTTGCATTAGAACTCAGGAGAAGCTTTAGATTAAAATTGTACAGTATACATCGCCAAATATCACAAAACTCACACATAGACCTATCGGAAATGTGCGCTGTGATTTCAGCAAAGCTGTAAGGCGCAGTGGAAAGCAGAAAATATGGAAATATCGAAGGTCTGAGATGACAGCTACTCTCTCCCTCAAGTTAGCGCTCATCTCAACTGTAAATTAGCATGCGAAGTTAAAGGAATAGTTCACACAAAATGCTAATTCTGTCGTTATTTTGCATAATTTCTTCGGCAGAACACAAACGGAGACGTTAGTGATACTCAGTCACCATTTAGGCTAACGTTACTTCATTGTACGGAAAAAATATGTAATGAAAGTGGGGCTGTATTCTCTTTATTCTGTGTAATACATGAGAGACAAAGTCAAGATCCTGAGAAATATAATGGTGAGTGAATGATGGCAGGATTTGCCATATGGAGGGAACTATCCATTTAAAACATACAAATGAATGCGTAAACTGTGAATTTAAAAAGGCTGTATAAAATACCTCTCATGTTGTGGATTTTGACCATGACCTCGGCTGCTGACATCAAACGAAAAGCCAAGTACACGCGTCCGGAGTCTCTTTCTATCTGGACCGGTGAGTTCCCGTCCGAAACCACCTCGAACCATTTCTTCTCGAACTTCTGGTCCGGTACCGTAAAGATCAAGTCTCCGACTTTAACATCTTCAGAAACTGTAACAGTATAGGATACTTCTTCAGAAACGGTTCTTGGCTTCCTAACTCGGCTTTCAGCATCGGTAAGAATATCTATCCTGTCGGTTGTTGCCTTAAAACGTCGCTTATCAGTGTTTTTAAGTCTCTCGATCTTAACGGTCACTTCCTCGGCTTGATTGCAGCGCGGCAAGCGCGCGCTCATCGTATAGCTCGAATTGGATTCCCTGTCAAAAGTTTTGGCGGTTTTTAAAACGAATCCTGCGTTGTTCAGATATTCAAGTGAAAAATCCGACGAGTCCTCCCCTGTTAAAACTGTTTTAAATCCAACCAAGTTTAATTCTTTGCATTTGTCTCCCAGAGGAAAAAGAAACCCAGCGACAACAGTTCCAGGAGGTGCGCCCTCCTCAATTTGTCCATAAAAAACAGCTGAATGCCCATAAGAAATTAGAAGAAAAATTATTATAAAACATGCAGCTGGAAATCTGAAGAAAGTCGGGTTCCGTAAATGCGCCCTCATTATTCCATCAATTCTGCCACTCTGTCTATCCTTAAAATCTGACTTTTATCCCGTATGCTTCAATAACATGCCTAAAAATGTAGCCCAAAGCACAATTGAAGAAGATAAACTATTTGCACACTATCTGCATTGTACGATTTCAATACCAAAATGTCAATGTATTGTGTGTAGCTCTTCGGCAAGCATCATTCAACCTCTCACTTCTTCCCTCATCCACCGATACATAGCATCTCCATGTGGTACCCCGGGCCCCGCCTTCCAAATGATAGCCAATCAAAGTGACGGAAGGTTTGGACTAGAGATGTAGAACCTCCTACCAAATTTAAATAAATATGCAGTTTTCACCATGCAGTCACAAAGCGTACGTTTGCAAGGATGCAGTTTAAATTGTTGAAAGGTTTATATATTTTTTTTTCTTTTTTTTTTTTTGTAAAGAGATTTTATTCAGCAAGGACATGACCAGGTTGTGACCAGTTTTACTGAAATTGTATGACTTACTTATAAGACTAGTCCATAAGCAGTTTATATAACTGGTCACAACAGTGGTCTTTTAGACTATAATCCGCCCTTCGATAGTACAGGTTTAGCCTACCTCAACTTCTCAGATCCAAAGGTAAAGGAGTGTGAAATTTTATTTCAAATTAATCCAAATGTAATCCAAAAACTTTGAAGCCTTTTTTCTTATTTCAGTTTTGTCATATTTACTACATTTTTGCTTTGTTAGGTGGCATATTGCCTCTGAAAGACAGCTGATCTAGGTTTGATTGGTTATCTTTAACAGCCTTTCTGCAGATTCCATAAGTATGTCACTCCTCTCTCAGTGTCATCTGGCTGATGGATTCTGTTTGAGAATGGACACTCACAGACAGGTGAGATCAAAACAAATCAGCCTGTGACATCAAATATAGGACCGAGCTAGAGGATATTTTATTTCCTATGTTAACAAATGGAACCGTTTTGTATTGCAAACAAACAAAATCCTTTTTTTTTTTTTTTTTGGCATGAGGTCAATTCACAATTGCGCACTACTGGTCATAACCTATTAAACCACATTTCATTGTTTTCCCTTTCATTCCTTTTCAGTTTTATAATTAGTGCTACTCTGTAAGAGCTGGGTATTCCACAATGTTCCATGATAGAAATGCATAATGGGCACATACTGCATGTAATGTCCATATTGTCATGGTAAGGAGATTAATAGGATGGGCCCGATTCCAGTCTCTTTCTTTTGTTAAGTAACAATATTATTCAAATCAAAATGCTTTTCAAATGGAAATGAAATTAACTGATACGAGTGCTATTATGGAAATATCTGTGTGGATGTGCAAAGAAAATTATTGTCCATTTTAAGGTTTTTAAGTCATTCTCAGTTAATTTTAACTGCAAAAAATATAAAATTGTCAAGGCTTTTTATCACTGCAAGGAATACATAAAAATTCTGTCATTATTTACTCCTCCTATGTTGTTTAAATCCTGTAGATTTTCTTTGTTCTGTTGAATACAAATGGAGTAGCTTTAGAGAGTGTTTGCCATCCTCTCTAGGCTAGGTATATGACTCTTATAGGCTGGAACTTTTGGTGGATCAGAGGCTACATCCACATTAATCTGGATACATCTGAAAATCTGAGTTTTTTTATAAAAGCACTCTCCATCCACACTAGTGTTTTTTAAGCATTTAACAAAAGTTGCTCATGAACACCGACATGTCTGAAAACACTGAAATCACATTGCTTCGCATGTTTAAAATGTCATAAATGCTCAATGAGATACAACAGGCACAGGAAGGATATTAGATAGATAGATATTTATTGGTACAATGTGTGACACATGACTAAACAAGAGTCATGAGTTTCAATAAAATCGAATCAGCATCTGCAATTGGGAAATGTTGATCAATACTTCTACTACTTCTCTCTTCCAAAAACTGTCACGTGGATTTGAAATGATATAAGGAAGAGTAAACAATGAACAAATTCTGATTTCAGGTGAACTATTCCTTTAATGTCTCTTGAGAGACAGTCTCGTATGATGGTACAGTGCTGTGCACGTGTCCATATTGTGCTCAGATGTGCGCTCAACCTTTGTCAATTGTGATGAATGACAGCAGTGCCAAAGATGAGGCAAGGTGGAAAAACAAAAGATCCACACATGGGAATACTTATCCTCATTCCCATCAGCTCAACATATGCCTCACCTTGTCAAACCTCTACCGTAATCATTCCCACAATACAGAGTACTGTATATATGACATAACCTCTCAGAAATATGTTAATAATACTACCTCAATTTAATTTTTTGAAACCTCTTTGCTTGATTTTGGGAGAAAGAACCATCTGAATGCTGTGGTGTGAAAGATGTGCGCACGCTTTAAATGGATTAAAGCAATCACCTGCACATTTCTCTAAAGTCAAATAGACTTGTTTAAGCATGAAAGCCCCGCAGCAGTCCGCCTCCTCCTCACCACCTCTCTTTGAGAAGCATAACACAAATTACAGCAATTTACCCCAAGAGGCAGTGTGTGCGTGCGACAGCAGAATGGGTTTCGAGTTGATGGTGTCGAATGTCGTGTCACAGCCACTCACGCCAGTCTTTCATCATATTTTGGCATGCCTCTCTGTGGAAAAAGTGACAGGAATAGAGAGGGAAAGACGGCAATCTCGCAAACCTTGAGTTTCTCCGTCAAAGGTCACCAGAACTGACAGGAATTCTCTCTCTCACTACACTGGCTTGATTCCTCCTCATTTCCATCTATACTCTCTCACTCTCTCTCTCTCTTCTCTTTCCATCCCTCATGTGCTCCCTCTTTAATCTGAGAACTGACAGTCAAATGAATGCCAGGTGGATTTCTTTTGCCTCCACCCCTGTTGTATCACAGACAGAGAAAGAATTATTCAACAGCGAGAGTAGCCCTGCTCGTCCATCTCCTCTCTGTGTGCACAGAATCAGTCTCTGTTCTCCTGTCTGGTGTATCAGATTGCTGACTGGTTCCTCATATGCTCACTGACAGAAAGGCAGGCGTGTGGGATGGTCTCCAGGCCCGTCCCTGCAACTCTAGTGATAACATCTTAAATCAGAGTCTGCAGAGCTGCTTCTCTCTGTCACATCGTCTTCCTACCAGCACTTCTCTGTCATTTCCAAACCCATCTCCTGCATTCTTTTCCTCCTCGGTTCTCATCCCATCATTACTGCATCTGCATTGTTCTCTCTTGTGGAAATGTGTGCTCATTACTACTTTCTACAGTACAGTTTTACCTTTACCTTTGGCTCATTTCCTGAAGAGTTCTTGATCATTACGTTCAAAATACAGACAAATTATAAGAAATACAGCAATATTATAATTCTGGCCAATAGGATAAGCTGGCAATTTGTATATTTTGGCCAATAACTGATAATAACTTAAAATGAGCTAATATTAAAATATTAAAACTGATATTAAACCCATATTAGCTGATTTTAAAAACCATTTAGTATAAATAAATTTATAAAAATGAGCAATAAAAGCAATTATTTTAAATGCTACAAGTGGTTTTAGTTAGTACAACATTATAATATATAGTATGAAAAATGTATATTAAAAATAAATATTATATTTAGTATATTATAAAATAAAAAAAAACCTTCAGCTGAAATTCAATGTGGTATTCAATATGGTTTAATATATACTGTGCATGCCTACGAAATTGCTTATAGCACTTTTACAGCTGAAGTGTGTATAATATTTTGTTATTAAAATACTGTTCTATCCCAGCTGTATAGATAAAATAGTAACTCATCCATCTGTAGGTCAGTCCCCCAAAATGTGTTAATGCTGTGGCTGTGTAGCACTTTTAAGGTTTGCAGGTCTATACCTGAAAAACACTATTGATTTTGGAAAAAAAGAAATGTATACAACTTTTAGGACACACTTATATTTTAATGGCTGTCAAAGGAGAAAGCTTTTGTTGGCCACAGCATTTACCAACAGGGGCTAGCCAGCCATAACTTGGGGAAACCAGTCAAACTCAGAAACATTCGCTCCAAAAATGGTTCAAGTTTGGTCCAAGACTCCCTGTTTGTCTGGTCAATGAAAGGTGAAAAAGGATTTCTATCCAGAAATTCTACAAAAAAAAAAACTCTATTTGCACTATTTTAAACAAGTGATATTGTATATTAAGGATGTCTACTGTGCTCTTTGAGGACTGGGACTGACAGGTAGATATATTTGAAAGATTATACTTAGTTGAACAGAAAGAGACAAGCATGTTAGAGAAAGAATGAGAGAAACAAAGAGAGAGAGAGAGAGAGAGAGAGAGAATGACACGGTTCTTCTCCTGTGACCTATGCAATTGCTAGAGTAGAGACAGCTCATCAATCTCCCATGGTTGAACATCACTCTCTGTCTCCATCCCCCCAATGGAGGGACAGCCTGTCTCTTCCTAATGCATGTGTCCTTACCTCTCAGCTCCTCTCAACAGATTTACACTCCAGCTCTTTGCCTGTGACAGCAGCTTTCCTTTTACTCTAATCACCATCACTTTGGACCAAACCAGGGGTGTTTTGGAATTCAGCCTCAGGAGGGCAAAGCCCCTTATCCTTATACCCTCATGAAACAACACGTGAAACAGGATTTATTTATTTGAAAATGGATGTTGGGAAGAAATTAGCGCTGCAAGCTGTTTGCTCTATGAAAACGTTTGCTCTATTTATTGTGTCCAAACTTTTCTTTAAGCCATGTTGCTGCTGTAACTTTCCTTCCAGTGACTTCCACCCATGTCTTGCTCTCTCTCATTGGCTGTAGCTTGTCACGACACCTGACACCATGAGATGTCGAGTCGGCTGTCCGGTCCAGATATGCCTAGTTTAAACTACTGGATTTTAAGCCCGATTTGCAAGTAAACAAACTTGCAGACTGGTCGGGCTGTGATCGGGGGAAAATCAGTCAATCTTTATGTGTGATTTACTCATCGACGCATCAAAGAGGCTCACTGGCGTTCCATCAATGGCCAGCAGAGGTTGCTGTGCTGAGCCATGCACATGCACAAATGTGCCACCTGTGCCCAGCATGTACTTCCATCTCTCTGGCCACCAGCCATGTAAATCACTCAATCAGACCTCCGGCAGCTCTGCCATCACCGCCCTGCCTCACGTCTTATGGATAATCAGTGTTGTTTTTTTTTCTCCATGCCACACGCACGCGGTTCTCAGTACAGCGCCTTACCCTCCCTGAACCTCCGAACCATTTCTCCACAGCGTCTCCTTCAATTAGATTGCCAGCGATCTCCCCCAAAGTCCCACTGATTGCAATCAATGAAAGCACCTTCTAATTCTGTACGCTCCATTGAGAAGCCCACTATAAACAAGTTCAATGCTTAACCATTTGTGACAGAATATAACATCTGAGACAAATGATAATCTGTTGTACCTGTGGCGAATCCCAGGCAATTCCCCTCCTCGACTCTCAGCTCTGAGCAGCCACTTAAAAAATGTAGAACTTTCTCTATTGTTAGAAGGATTGTGACAATTAGCAGAGCTGTAGCATACCTGCCTTATTCAAGACCACGGACATATTTGAATAGCATTGGCTTCAATGACAGTGTGAGGGACATAATTCTCACTTTGTTCTTTTTAATGATGCTATTAGTTAACACTTCTCTTCTTTGGTGTATTTTAGCATGCTAAAAATATTTTTTTTTTTTTTTTTTTTTTTTTTTTTTTTTTTTATAAAGCAATGACTGTGACAAGAAAGACATTTATAATGTTGCAAAAGATTTACATTTTAAATAAATGCCATTCTTTTGAACTTGCTATTCATAAAAGCTTTGCCTTGACAGGAATACATTACATTTTAAAATATATTAAAATAGGAAACAGCTATTTTGAAATTTAATAATAATTTAAAATATCTGTGTTTTTACTGTATAGAGCTGACTTTTATGATCTGAAGTAGGGATGAATGAAGGGGCTGTGCTTGCATGTAACCTTGATAACAGATAGGGTTACTCCCTTCTCCAAGCTGCGAAAAGGAAGAGCCCAGCTACTGTTTTGTGCAAACTGATGTCCTCCATTTCTTTTTATGTCAGTCTGAAATGCAACCACACATATAAAACTCCTGACTAGTGCTATGACAACAGCAACCTGAAGAAAAAACACCTCAATGATTGGGGGCTCGCTTTCTCTCTCGGAGGAACGGGCTAATTATACAACCTCATGACTATGTGGGTTTAACAAAGCATCGAGAGAGCCTGGAGTCGTGTACAGTTTGGTGTTAGTACAGTGTGGAAAGTCTTATTTTTCCGTTCACAAATGAGCTGTCTGTGCATCCCTTTATGCCTAAATACACTCAGCATGGCTGCATTGTTGCTGCGACATCCACAAACAACCTTTTGTGTGACTCACTTGCTTCTCTCACACTTCTCAAGCAGACACATGCTCTCTGCCCCTTTTTCATGGTGCCATCATCTCCTCTTTGCATCTGCAACAAAAAAGGAGCACCTGACTATTTTTAAACGCCATCAAAGAGGGATTTGTATGCTCTATGTGTTTTTATGCCCTGTATTTCTGTGTATATCCACATCTTCCCTTTATTATAATATTGTTTAAAAAGACAACAAAAACAGAATTCACAGTAAAGAGATGGCAGCAAAAAACAGAGCCCAAATAAATAAAGGAGGCCACTGCAATAAAAGGACATTAATGCAGGAGCACCAATAAGGTTTAACCTTGTACAATACAAACATAAAGCAGCAAATACAAATGCAGACATCTATCTGAGCTTTAATATTGCTGTGAAGCACAGTTAAAGTGCCTGTAGAGATGAATGGAGTCTGATTAGATTTAACTCATCTCACAATGAGATTTTATGAATAACTCTTGGTTAAATGCTGTGGTTGAGGATATGGTTTAACACATAGCTATAAAATCATTCTGAGTTAGATTTGGGGTTAAAATAATGTAATTTTAAAGTTTGAGTAAGGGGTAACAGATAAAGTTAAAATATTCCAAAATCTAAAGCAATAACTTGTATTTAATAAATAATAAATATTGCTAATAAATATTGTTTGCCACATTCCAATCTTCTGCAGTCATATGAAAGATTTGTAAGAGGAACTCTTAGAAATTTAAGTCAAAATGTAATAAAATTGTGCTGGGTATTTACACTACCATTCAAAAACTGGGGAGAAATTGATACTTTTACTCAACAAGGATGTATTAAATTGATCAAAATGACAGTAAAGGCATTTAAAATGTTACAAAAAATATGCATTTTAAACAAATGCTGCACTTTAAAAATTTTCTATTTATCATACAATCTTGAAAATCCTGATTTCTGAGGGATCATGTAACACTGAAGACTGGAGTAATGGTTATAGAAAATTCAGCTTTGCGATCACAGGAATAAATAACATTTAAAACGTTTTTTTTAAATATTACTGTTTTTAGTTGTATTTTTTAACAAATAAATATAGTCTTGGTGAGCATAAGATACATCTTTCAAAAACAGTTAAATTATCTTATTACTTTTTTAATACTCTATACCAGTAAAATAGACTACTGAATAGAATACAGAAACATCAGAGATATAAAAACATGCTGTATGAAAAAGAGCTGCGGGAAAGATTCAGTAGTATTTCATTTTTGGGTGATCTGTTTCTTCAAAAGAGAAGTGTCAGAATCATGACAACCACATGTGACTATGACCTTTTTGAAAAGAAAACAGTCAACATGTAAAGCAATGAACCCCCAGAATCCTCAGAGAGAGATCTCCAGAAAGCTATCCTGGTGGCTTTCTAAAGGTTTTAGTTTTGTGATAAGTTCAAGCTCCTTCTGCACACTCACTGGTACTATTCAGTCCCTCCAGGATTTTGCGATTCTGCGTTTGTTGAATTTATCGCAAAATCAAGCAAACTCTGCAATTTTCACAAAAGCTCGCAAATTTACGTAATTGCCACATATTTCCCACAGATTTTGGGCTTAGATTTTAGAGCTACATTAAGCCCAAAAGGACAGAGAAGGACAAAAAGGTTCCATTTCATAAGAAAACCTGGTTTAAGCTGTAATAAAGTTGACTTCTCTTCCTGTTTGTCAGTCGGAGTCCTGATGAGGAAGTCTGGAAATAATCCAAAGTAAATCACCTCTAGCCTGTGGTCAGCTCACTGAATAAATCCATCCAAATTCATGCCAATGGAAAGTAAACAAACAATAACAATTCTTCCCCTTCTTTACGTCTCCCAGCCACTGCAAAGCCATCTTCTACTGACTCCCGGCACCCGGCAACTTGCTTGACTGACGTTTCAGCGAAGTTCCATTAAGGCCAATGAGATTAAATGGCCAAGGACCTGTGAGAGTGTTAGTGGGAAAAACACGGTAGTGAAGGACAGAGATATTAAAGCTTTGTGCTGGCACCCCACTCATCGTGAGTAATTATTCCAAGGACTGCCATTTTTTGGCCCTGAGGAAAAGAAAAACCTGGAGGCTAGTAGGCTAATCAGGCAATGTTTGTGGCTGACAGCGTGTACCAGCAACAGGAAGACAAGTGCAGTCCTGTTGCTCAAGGAAAACATTGTGCCTTCACTAGGTTTGATTGCTCTGAGATTGCCATCTGACAGTTTGGACAGAGGTTTGAGGGGGGCTTGTGTCTTTGTGGCCTTAATGTGAAACATCAGCTGGCACACAGAGCCAGACTTTCTGGCCTTCTCAAGACAAGATGACACATCAAGAAAGGAAGGAGTTAAAGATGAAGATGAGAAGTAAAGAAAAAAATAACAGACATGAGGAAACAAGATGAAAAGAGCAGATGAAATGTGATGTGATGAGATTAGACGAATGATAGAACACACTTTAGAAAAACTGTGTATAAATAGCACTAAAAGTGGTTCATTGCCTCAAAATCGACCCACTTTTAAGTGCTATACAATCTATCTTTATATGTAAAAGATGTGAAAATACAGGATGACAACAGATTGAAGAGAAAAGATGACAAATTAAGATGAGAGGAGAAGAGGAAAGACAAGAAAAGAGACATAACATTAACATATCAAGACTGATGGGGCTATACAAGAGGACAAAAGATGAGATGACATCAGAAGAGGAAAGAGAAGAGGAGTAAAGACAATAGAAGAACTGTCAAGATGAGAAGTCATGAGAAGACAGTGAGATCAGATGAGAAGAAAACAGGCACAAAGAGACAATAAGAACACATTATAGAAAAAAAAATGAAAGGATAGGAGATGAAACAAAAAAAAAAACATATACCAAAACAAATAAATTGAAACAATACAACAACATGAGAGAAAAAAAGTATGTAATATAAGAAAAAAAAAAGAATCAAGACCATTAAGACAAGAGTCAAGAAGAACAGATGGGTCAAGACAAGAGAAAAGATGAGACTGGATGGGATAGTACATCAAGAGACAAAAAAAGGAACAGATGACACTGAGATAAGAAGTGTCAAGGTGAGATGGAACAAGAAAAGAATAAACAGAGAAATTAGACAATATTACGTCTACATTGATTAGCAAACAGTTTCGATTTTAACATCTCTTCTGTTTTCATTTGGTCCTGGACTAATCCCTGTAAAATGATGCAGTCAGATGCTTCACCCAATAACCCTTTTGTAAGCCACTTAAGATTTATAAGAGAGAAAATACTGCTTAAAAAATTGGAAAATGTAAAATTAGAGGCAATGAGTTGGAGAAATGGAGTGTGTCTCATCACTGTGATCCCAGTTTGACCTACCAGGGATAAGACTCGGGTCAAACATCTCAAGAAACACTGCTGGGAGTCCTTAAATGTGGATGAATCAGAACACTTGACGCTCTATCCTTTCAGCACTTTGCATTACAATCTTGTGTAAATCACGAAAATAGCCATTGATACCAGGTGTGCAAATATCTCTTGGCTGACTTTATGTACTCCAAGAATTTAAGGAGAATGCCAAAAGATCTCTGAAATTTTCTTACGGCACATGCTATATAACAGTTAACCTTCCACATTCAAACCATAAACATCTAGAAGTTCTTGCTCACTCCTCCTGTCAACCTCTATAACCTCGTCCCTGTATTCATCTTTATCTGCTATTGCTTCAGACGTCCTAACGAAATGGGATGAATCTTAAGTCAGGGGCTAGGAACGGCATCAGGGGCCCACACCAGTTGCTGGGAAATCAGAACACAACTGTGCTTCATAAGTGAGAGATACATGTAGTGAAGAGCGACAATAATGGCTGTGTAATCCCTTTATGAAAAGCAAATTGAACTTCATGCTTGAATACAGCTTTCAGAATTGCCCGAATTCAAGACATCAAGTGCTATGGGCGAAAACGGGGAGGGGTAATTTATGACAAGCAATTTTAAGGCACAATGCCACAATGACCGCTCATCTGCAGAGACGTACACGGTAGGCATATCTTTTTTAAAGCTAGTCATTAGGCTGACACCTAGAGACACAAAGTGAGGGGAAAAGGATTTCGAAATTATTAATTTATAACAGAGAGCCATCCAGGCCTTTTCATGGTTTAATCGCTCGTTCTCTTAATAGGAATGTTTTAGATTCCATTTTACATGACAGCATGTCATTGGGTTACAAAAGAAAACAACCAACCCTGGCGCTTGAACAACACGCTAAATGGGAAACCTGGGAAAATGTATCACATCTGGTGTATGGCTGATCTCTTCCATCACTGCCAAGAACAAGTCTCTCTGAGTGTCTCTAAATCCCATGTTAAAAGACATCCATTACACAGACATTAACTGCTTTGTTGGGCATGTTTGACAGTGTCAGAGTGTGTTAATGCAGGGTGTATACCTTTAAGACTCATAATTTCAAAGCTAAACGTGCCATCTAGCACCCAAGATCTCCTCAACAAAACACAAAAGCGCTTCCATTCAGAAAGAGTGGGGACAAATTGGACAAAACATGTGATGAATATTTCAAATGACATCTTTGAGTAGCGTATGACTGGAATGGGATTGCGTGTAGATGTAACGGTCACTGTCTCAGTGTCTTTGACAGTTAAAGACAAAAGCTTCCTATACCTCCTCCTCGGCACCACTGTTTACCTTACCAGTTGAGGAAAGAAAGCATGTGTGATCTTTGTACTGATGGGTAATGACTCACAGAACGGTCTCTGAGGGATTTCACATGTCATGTGTGGGTTACAGACCATTCACATCGGTTCCTGATGATGGACAACATAATGGAAGCTTTTTATACCATAGGTGAGACCGAAAAAGTTTTT
>NW_020528309.1:0-22086 GCF_003368295.1 Carassius auratus | reverse complement strand
TTTCAGACTTGCCCAATCAGACTTGCCCTCCCGTTGGCCCGCCACACTGTTGTGGTGGTCTTCTGCTCTGCCCTGGGGAACTCCGATCTTGACCACACGGACGTGGTGGTCTTCTGATCCGCCCTGGGGGGCATCCATTCAGACCACACGGTTGTGGTGGTCTTCTGCTCCGCCCTGGGGGGGCTTCCACCCCGACCACACGATTGTGGTGGTTCTTCTGCTCTACTGCGCCATGACATAATGTTAAAAACAGCCTAGTAGATTAATGGAAAGTTCAGAAGAACAGCATTCAAATATAAATGAAATATAAAATATTTTTGTAAAACGATGCCTTTATTATCACTTTTTGATTAATTTCAAGAATCACTGCTAAATAAAAGTATTCATTTCTATTTTATTTAACAAAAATAAAATTATATTGACTCTTAGCTTTTGAATGATAAACTGTTTTATGTTGCAAAGGTTTTTTATTTCACGTAAATGCTGATCTTGGATATTTCTTTCAATCAAAGGATTCTGAAAAAATGTACTTATCTGTTTTAAATATTGACAAATAGGCAGCATCTTAAAATGAATTTAATTTCTGAAGGATGTGACACTGGAAGACTTTAGTTTATGATGCTGAAAATTCACCTTTGATCACAGAAATAAATTACCTTTTAAAATATATTCCAAATATAAACAGTTATTTTAAATAGTCAAAATATTTCACAATATTACTGCTTTTGCTGTACTTTGGATCATATAAATGCAGGCTTTGTGAACAGAAGAAACTTCTTTAAAAACTATATATATGATTTCTGTCCCCCTCACATCTGAAAAGATAGCTACGCCCCTGGTCTAAAGTATTGTGGACAAATTATAAACATAGCACATACCAAACTGTACTGAAACAGTTATTTCGTGAAATTAATGGTTAATGGTAAGAAATATGATTGATAAAAAACTGATCATCAGAAAATATTGAAATATGAATGTTGTGAAGAAGAGATAATGGATAGTTTTTGTCAACTAAAGGAAGAAACACTGAGCTGAATTGCACAGGAAAATCAACTTAAAAATGTATTTCAGTAGAATCATCTGTAAATACACTCACCTAAAGGATTATAGGAACACCAAACTAATTCTGTGTTGACCCCCTTTGGCCTTCAGAACTGCCTTAATTCTACGTGGCATTGATTCAATAATGTGCTGAAAGCATTCTTTAGAAATCAACAAGACATCAAGGCCTCTAGCATCAACAAGGCATTTTCGCCCACAGGACTGCCGCCTACTGGATGTTTTTCCCTTTTCACACCATTCTTTGTTAAACCCTAGAAATGGTTGTGCGTAAAAATCACAGTAACTGAGGAGATTGTGAAATACTCAACCGGCCCGTCTGGCACCAGCAACCATGCCACGCTCAAAATTGCTTAAATCACCTTTCTTTTCCATTCTGCATTCAGTTTGGGGTTCAGGAGATTGTCTTGACCAGGACAACACCCCTAAATGCACTGAAGCATCTGCCATGTGATTGGTTGATTAGATAATTGCATTAATGAGAAATTGAACTGGTGTTCCTACTAACCCTTTAGGTGAGTGTATGTTAGCAATCTAATGACATGATTTTCAAACATAATGCATAGCACACACACATTGGCAAAACATTTTCAGCTACAGTATTAAAGTCCAATATATCAGCTATTGAAACCATCTTGGATTAATTTCTTTCACTGAGCTCATCATAATGCATTATGGGATTGGCTTCTTCATGAAGAATACATCCCAATGTAAGAATGTGATCAAACAGGCATCAGGAGCACACATGTGATGTCTTAGAAAATGACTACATAGCATCTAACTTGTTTTTGTAAAAGAGTCTGTGTCATTTTACAGATTGGTACTTCTGAGATACTTTCACTGATGGTGTAATTTTCCCAGGTAAGCAGTGGTTGTAAAGAGAGATCATAGAGTTCATTGAACCAATAGGAATAGGAACCCCTATAGTGCATCAAAAGCCACATCTCTGCCTCTCTACTTTCCTTCTGGGCAAGATGTCCAAGCCTAATAAGGCACGAACAAGTACTGCCCTTGTCACGATCATTAGATGGAGTGCCCATGAGCTTCAGTAGAGGGCACTCTACTCAGGACCATTCCACCCATCAACCACCAGATGTCACTTGGACACTAGCACCTCTCATAATGTTGCACCATACCCAAAACTACATTACCCATAAGTCACTGCATCACAATCACCCTGCCACACCTGCACCTCATTCATCAGCCAATTTCCTTGCCACACCTGCACCTCATTTACACACACACATATAAGCAGCACACTCACTCTCACTCACTGCAAAGTCTTGTTTAGCCAGTCTGACATTACCGAGCGGTTTCCTTCTGTACCTGACCTTTGGATTGTTTTATACCGACTCTGATTCTCTGCTGCCTGCCCCCGACATCTGCTTGTTTCTGTTATCGATTCTGATTATTCCTACATACCTGATGCCGTTACTGATCATTGCCTGTCTGACCATTCTCATCATTAAAGTTCTGCACATGGATCCGAACATCTCTGTCTCATCATTATAGCCCTAGGCCAGCTGAACCTTAAATTAACATTCTTGCTTTTGTAAAAAAAAAATATGTGTCCCTTTTGAACTCAAGACGGGTGACATGAATTCACTTCTGGAATGTGGTTGTTACTCATTTAAATAGATAAGCTCTAAAGACCTAAAGATTTTAAATAAGCAGGCCTATGCATGTCTTTCTCTTAATCCTAAGTCAAAAGTTGCCAATAACAGACAATAATACATTATAATAAAACTTACAAACTGTCTTAAATTGTTAGCTACTTATGGCTAATTCAAGTTGTTAAAAAAACCTTTTCCCACAAAACATTATCACAAAAAAGTAGCTAACCGATCATTAAGTAGTGGTTTATGTATATTTACAAAATGTGTAAACCAAATTGAGTAGAGTAATAAGCAGTCAGTTTTTCAGTGTTGCAAAGTTATTCAGATATATCTAAACCATCAAACGTGGAGATTAACCAATGAGAATCATACTTTAAACGCTTTAACCCAGTTTACATTTCAGGTATCATTCAACAGAAAAAAAATGACTGAGGTAATATGTTAATAAATTGATGTGTAATGGCAGTATAATAAATTAACCACACTGATATTAATTAAAAACAATTCCCCTTTATGCTACTATGATGCAAATAGTAAAAAAAAAAGGTCGCATTTTTCATGCTTTTTTGAAGCTTTGATTGTGTTTACAGTGTGCAATATAATGTGTTCATGTTTCGCGTTTAAAAAAACGGAGTATTTTTCACACAATTCACCTATCCGCATACCGCTGTTTTCACTGTCATAAAAATGGTCTGATGTCTTCCTTGTTCTATAAAGTCCCTCCTTCAGAAATACATAACGAGTTCTGATTGTGCCAGCGGTTCCTGTGTTGTGATTTGACACCAGCTGAGCGCACACGGCCCTCCTGGAAATGCGATTTGGATAGTTTTGAGAAGCAAGTGGGCAGGATTTGTTTTGGAAACCTTAATCTTCCAAGCTGTGGCAGTCAATGGGTGTTGCAGTTCATCAGTCCAAAAGAAGTGAAATAAAGCGCATTCCATCCATAATAAAAAGTGCCCCACATGCCTCTGGGGGGTGGGCGAACTGATTAGTTTTTGTAAGAAAAATAACCATATTTTTGTCCGGACCACTATCATCAAAGTGATAGATACTTAGCATAAAGTTTGGTGTTGTGGTATGGTTCTGTACTAGGCAAAACTCCCTGCCCATCCATGCAGTTTGTCATGAATGAGAAGGGAAAGCATCAATAATAACCCAGTGACATCTCCGCTCAGAAACAAAATAATATTGTGTCTAATTCCATATTGTAGACACACAAAATTTCAGATTGAGCAATGATTTGACCCTTGGTTTCAGTACGTGCTTTCATTACATGGAATGTTTACAGAAGAAAAACCTGTAATTGGTTTCCAGTTTTGCCTGCTGCTGTGCACACAATGCACATGACAGGACTGCTGTTGCCACAGGGCCAAATCAAGAGTGTATCTTCAGAAAGATCAGTGAGATGATAACCACTCATTCTAAACAAGTTGCTCAAGAGGACTTCCAAAAGCAAAAAGTATTTTCATTTATACTATTATACTATACTATTATTATACTATTATACTGTTTTATGTAATATAATTTATATTATAACAACCTTATAATACACAATATCAAAATGGCCAGGAATAGCCCTTAATCTCATGATGATTCAGCATTGATTTAGAAGAAGAAAGAAAGCTGTAGAAGAATGAGAAGACACATGTCTAAATTCAGTGATCACTTAAAATTGGAGTCAGACTGAACATGGAGCTAGACTAAAATTTACACTAAATCCTGATAAATGCAGAACTGCATGTAAAAGACCAAATAAGCATTAAACATTAGAGCAGGTCTTTTGGATTCTGTTTTTTGGGCTGGCGGGTGGACCCTTTCACACACACACACACACAAACACACACACACACACACTGTACGCGCATGTTTGTGATGTGCAAAACTCTGCATTTGAACAGTCAATAGCAAATACTTAAACTAATAACAATACACATACTTACAGTAGCGGATTCAAAAGCACAATATTATTGTAGCAACCTCCTCTCCTAGGTTCACGAAACGGTCATCAATAAAATGCATTGCTGTTCTGTTGTAAGTAATCTTAAAGATCCCTTAAAATGAATCAACTTTCGGAAGTCCAAATATAGTGCTTTAGCTTTCGCCTAGATGCACACAGCATATCCCTGACATGGCTGTTTCAACACTAGCAGCGCTTACTGAAACTACGCCTTCTTTCTTTGTGTGAACATTACGGTGGAATTATGCGAATATTTCCACATAGTGACATAGACCTGTGGAGGCGTGTTTTGAATGAGACTTTTAGGGAGAAGTGGCAGAAGAGTCTTAACTTTGATAAAGAATATTTCATTGGATTTGAGACTTTAGTCTTTGCAACTTTACAGATCTTCTTTATGCACCAAGAGCTTGTAACATTCCAAAGAGAAAGGAAAAATTTGTACGACTTAAAACCGCGCAGAAGCAACATGACATGACATGAAAGTGACGTGACATTCAGCCAATAATGGTGACCCATACTCAGAATTCGTGCACTGCATTAAACCCATCCGAAGTGCACACACACAGAACAGTGAACACACACCCGAGAGCACTGTACATGCACTCCCCCCACCCACAATTCCTGCCGACCCGAGACTCAAGCTCACAACCCTTTCTATTGTGAGTCCGACTCTCTAACCATTAGGCCACGACTTCCCCGCGAGAGCATTTCAAGAGCATTTGGCTGACTGAGCCCAATTATAGGTTTCTGCAGGAAAGTAATGGGAGTTACCAGATCAGGGTACTTTTACACCATGATACCTGATTTGCTGACGTCATAGTGATGTTAGGTTTAGGGGTGGGGTTGGGTAAGGGGGAACATTTTGAGTACATGATTTAGAAACACCCAACAGTTTGAAAACACCCACAAGGTGATAAACGCCCACTTTTGTTTTGCAGAGACCTACAGTAAGTCTCGACTAAGTCGCCACAGTTTCTCCAGAGCGACTGTAGGAGTGCTGATGACGTCACAGCTGTTTCACGATTGGCCAGATCACGTGTGTTTATGGTTTGTTCAAACCTTTTCGATTCCAATAATTTGTAATGTTGTTAATATTAATAATTTTAAGTTTTTAGAAAGGTAAAAGCTTTTTTTAATCGAGCACAGCGTCAGTTCAGTCAGGCCATGGAGGCAAGGCTGTGAACAGCTGATGCGGTCAGCTGTCAAATCGCTCCAATCACTACCACTCTCCTATTAGACACGAGACATATATATATATATATACGCGGCACTACGCCTTGGTAAGTATGCTCAACGACTCGCAACCCTCCCTCCCCATTATAATTATTAGCACATTACTGCGCACCTTCTTGCTGTCGTCTTGTTTGTTTCAGATCACTAAGGCTTCCCAAATCTTAGCTGGCATGGACCTCATTGCGGAGAGACACCCATCTTCATAACCAGGCTACAGGATAGACGTACCACTGCCACATCTACATGATTATCACCGTTTGCTTTAAAGACTTTATTAAAAGTCTTAATTATTATGTATTTCTAAATTAATGGTTCCGGGGGGTAATGTTAAAGCTCTTGTATGTTCAATTATTCTGGGAGGCGGAGGTGGGGACTAACCGCCACCTCTACACTATGCTTTTGTCCCAGGAATTTAATAATAATTGGGACAACCGGATACTCCACCACATCCCGTGTATACACCGCACCTTAACCACGCGGCTTGTATCCAATGCCTCGGTTGAGGAGGGCCGGGTGGACAGGAACTAGGGAGAGGGACAGGGCGAGAGAGAGAGAGGGGAGAGAGAGAGAGGGGAGAGAGAGAAGGAGAGAGAGAGTTAGAAGGCAGGGGCTCGCCGACCCCTGGGCACGCCACCATGTGGTCCTCCGCCTGATGGATGACCGAGTCCAGCGACATGGGGCGGTGGCACTGGACCCACTCGGCCGTCTTCTTGGGAAGCCGAGCGATGAACTGCTCCAGCACCACCAGGTCGACGACATGCTCCATGGGCCATTGTGAAGGGTCGGCTGGCCTCGCCCAAGAGAGCAGGGGAATAAGGGCACACCGGTCACTGCTCGCGGGGCCACCCGCAGGCCTCTGCCGACTTCTCGAACAGCTCCAGGAAGGAGCTCCCCATCTTGTGAAGTGGCAGGTGCATGGGGGCAGCGGCCTTGGCGCGAACCTCCCGATCAATCCAGCTCCGGAACCTCTCACGGTCCTCCTGCTGGGCCTGAACGATGGCCTGGAAGCGTCTCTCCTGATCGGTCCTCAGTTCCAGCAGGGCCTGGTGTCGTTCCCGGTGCAGGACCGCGAGGGAGGCGATGATATCCGCAAGCGGCATGGAGGACGGGCTTTGCATGGTGGCGGCGGCAGTCCTTCTTCCTTCCCGGGTTTCGGCACCAGTGTAGTAAGTTTGTGTGCGGCAAGGAAGAGGACAAAGGGGTCGGCCGGACTGCTGACATATTTATTTAACACAAAATAAAAAAAACTTTGTAAACACCAAATATTGACTTTTATTCTGACACGTTGGCAGAGCGCTTTCGGTTTACTACTTCTGGTTTCTGTCTCCGGTTCGGGTAAGCAGTTCCGTCTCTCTCTCACTTGCTTCTGTCTCTCCTGGCGTTTTATACCCTCTCCACGCCAATTACTGGAACAAGAAACAGGTGATGATAATTTTTGCCCAAACCACTCACTTACAGCTCGTCTCCTGATTCTCTCTCCTGCTGCAGACTTCGCAAAACCACGCCCCCCGCCACACTTCCTAAAGTTGTTAATGTTCCTAAGTGTGTTCCCCGAAGTGTCCCTTAGGAAGCTTCTTAACACGCTGCCTCTTACGTCCCACGTTACAAGGGCGCTGTCCAAAATGAAGGTGTTGAATTAGTTGGCATCGATTGCTTAGGAATCGATTTTCCACTTCACGCTAAGGTGAAATACAGCCTTAAGAAAGACAACACGTTCTATGCAAATGAAACATTCCTCAAATTATTACAGTAACATTTATTTGAACATAGTTTAAGTTATCAGTAGAATATAGACTATAAATTTAATTATCAGATGGTCAGTAATATGTTCACACGATATGTTGTGACGGTTAGACAAACCGGGTATCCCTCGCTAATCATCCACCCTCCTTATCCCCTTGTGCCACTTGTGCCGCTTCTTGACATGGGATTAACGACTTTTAAAAATTATATAATACACTTTCATATTAATGGTAAGGTACTTTACAATCAGAATTGATTGGCAAGCAGCTGCAGTTACTTATGTTTAATGCGGTATTGATTGCAATTGGTTTATGTTTTTAATAAAAAGCAACCTATCTACAATGAACAGAGAGAGAGAGTTAAATACAGAATATGGTGGGGAAGCAACGTAAAAAAGGGCACCAAGCCTCTCGTCAGAGGAAGTTGAAATTTTGCTGAACATTGCCACCAGGTCGGAGATCACACCCCTGTGGCCCACTATAACCTGCATGTTTATGGCCGTGTATCCCTTTCGTGATATGTACGTGTTGTGGAGTAAAGGCGTTGCACAATGTATTTTTTATATATATGCATGATCACGTTTAATTGCTGTGTTTTTCTTTGGAGTGAATTGTTTTTCTTTCGTGTGGATTTGCTGTGTGGATTTGCTGTGTTTGTATTTGGAAAACAGTTCCCTATAGCCACACCTCTATTCCGGATAGATTAATGAACTAATAAGTGATGGATACTGGGCGGAGCGGGTGATTTGTTCCCTTATAAAAGGACGTAACAGTGACTGACGGGGTGGTGGCAGCATTGTGTATTCGTAACTGAAGTCAACACAGTGAGTGAGAAATCACGTTGTGCCTGCATCAGAGCGTGAGTGTTTGTGTTTCACTCATGTTGAGACGGCCTATGGCTATGAGAGACTGCAGCACATGGTAGACGAGTGACCACAACGTTGACGATTCACGGAGCACTGTTGGAGTAGCAGCGTGTGAGACGGGCTGAGGGCCGGCTGCGAGGGCTTACCGGGAGTTTTGGGAGACGATAAGAAAACGACGTGGTTCTTCTGCCGTGAACACATTGGACTGGATAGCAGGGTTGCTGTCCAGTCATGCAGTGAGTACGCTCTGACTTCTACCTTGCGGTGCGCCTATCCAATTTAATTTATTGCCTCATAACGGACAAAAACCATCCTGTTGTGTATAATTGTACCTGAGTGACATCTTGAATCGGCCGATATTGTTAAGGAAGTTTTAGTTGTATTTAATACGTTTTTTTTAAACTGTTGATGTGAATTGGACATTGTATGCTGGCAGTTTTTTCCTCTTGTCTTCCAGCATCGGGCTGATACTGATCTCTATGTGTGACTGAGTGTTAACGGACAGCTGCTGTAATACTGAGGTCTAGTAGAGACTGAGTTAAACCCTGCCCTCGAGCTGAAGATCTGGACTTTGGACTTGCTGGTTGTTTGATAAATTTGATGTTTTTCTTGCAACTAATTTTATGGTAATAAATTGTTCTACTGTGCATTTCTGGGTGTTGGTTTCCACTGTTCCCTCCTCCGATAAAGAACCTGTGTTTTAATATTGGGTTCCTGGGGTCTTAGTTTCGACTCTAGGTGGCGTAGTCGGCTACAAAAGTTAAATGTTATAGACCCATTCGGCCGCTGACATAATTTGGCGTAGTCGGCAGGGTTCGGATACGGGAACGGTGGAACAGCACTTGATAGAATATCTAAACAAAAAAATAATAATGATGATGCCAGTGTTTCCTGGTGCCCCTTGGGTGCCCAAGTTTACGGGTGCTGATTGTGATTTGAAGTATGGAGATTGGAAAGAACAAATGCAAGGGCTTTTAGAAGCACAAGAAGTACCTGAAGCAAAGAAAGTTAAAATTGTAATGGGTGCCCTGGGTGGTGATGCAAAACGGGAAATAAGCGTTTTGGCTGATGGAGATAGGGATAAGGCCAGTAAGATTTTTGAGCATTTAGACACCTTGTATGCTGGAGAAATACCTCTTCCTGTCCTTAGGTCACATTTTTTTAGTTGCAGACAGAGACAAGATGAATCTTTTAAGATGTTTGTGTTGCGATTACGAGAACTCTATTGTAGGTTGCAGCGACGTAGTCCAGAAGGGGCCCTTGTTGAAGATCAACTGAAGGAGCAGTTGTTGCTGGGGTTGGAGGATGGACCTTTTCTGAGAGCTTTGAGAACATATGCACGCCGAAACCCAGAAGGAACATTCACAGATTTGCATCAAGAGGCTTTACTGTTGGAAGCAGAATACCGTCAACCAAGGTATGAACTGGCTTGTGCTGCTATTAGTGGGCCTGGTAGGGTTGATTCTCGCTTACAGGAGACTGACTGGAAAGCTGAATTAAAGCGAGAAATTCTGGAGGAGGTTAAGGGACAGATGCGAGAACTGACACAGGAAATGATGAAGGAGTTGAAGTCATCTAGTCCAGTGGCACAACTAAATCATGCACAGCCTAATTCTGTACCTTTCCAGCCACAAACTGTTTCTTCTAGGCGACAAAGGGGGCAGTCTTCTTTGAATATGTGGGATGCAGAGGGGAGGCCGATCTGTCGGCACTGTCAACAGTCAGGACATATAGCAAGGTATTGTAAGGAAAGTGTGCTGCCTAATGGAAATTTAAACTAATTTGCCCTGCTGCAGAGGTCCAGGCGGTGGGGCCAGTAAGAGTATCAGAAAATTCAAGGACCATTTCTTCTTTCATTGGTGGTTGTCCGATGGTGAGTGTTACGATTCAGAACATTAAGTGTACAGGACTGTTGGACACCGGCTCTCAAGTTACGCTGATGCAACAGAGTATGTTTGAGGAGAAGTTCCCTCAGTATAAGTTGGGTCAAGCCCCTGTTTTGATTTTACGAGCTGCAAATGGCCTAGAAATCCCCTATATTGGATATGCTTCGTTTGATTTTAATGTTGCTGGAGTCCAAGTTTTAGAGCGGGGTGTTGTCATTGTAAAAGATGAATTTTCTACAAACCCTTTAATAATTGGTATGAACGTAATTTCACAATGTTGGAGTGCTCTTTTCCAGAATGAGGGGCATTCTTCATCTTTGTTCCAGAGTACCAGAGAACGACAAGCATGGCAGCAGGTTATGGCAGTTTGTCAGCGTGTTGCAGCATGCACTCACGAAGATGGGTTACTGGGCAATGTGTGGTTGGCTAACAGACGAGGTGTACGTGTTCCACCAAGGAGTGAAGTTGTGGTTTGGGGACGTGCTCGAATGGGTCTGCGACAGCGTGATTACTGTGGACTTATGGAGCCTGTGTCTGAACAACCTGTGGCTGCTGCACGAACAATTGCCATGGTAAGGGGTGGTAGAATCCCTGTGAGACTCTGTAATATACATCCATACAGTGTTTTTGTAGGAAAATATCAGAAGCTTGGACGGCTATATGAAATCAATAGCTCTGATATTCATGGCTGCAAGGATCTTGGATTAACCTTGAATACTGAAGGCATTGTGGAGGTGAGGCTTACTGAAGCTAGCCTCCCCGTAGAAGATGTAGTTTCCCCTGATATAGGTCAATTTTCTCAAAGATCTGATTTGACCACACGGCAGTGCCAAGACCTCGATGCACTTTTGAGAAAATGGTCTAAAGTTTTCTCTGAGAGTGAGGAGGATGTGGGGTACACAGAAGTGGTACAGCATAGGATCCACACTAGAAATGTGCCTCCCATTCGGGAGAGGTTTCGACCATTGCCTCCTATGATGTATCAGGAAATGAAAGCCTTGTTGGCTGATATGTTGAATAAGGGAGTCATCTCTGAGAGTGCTAGTCCATGGGCAGCCCCAGTGGTGATGGTGAAGAAAAAGGATGGGAGTTGGAGATTCTGTGTGGACTATAGGAAATTGAACGCCGTCACCCACAAAGATGCGTTTCCTCTTCCCAGAATTGAGGAGACTCTGACCACTTTGAAGAAGGCTGAGTGGTTCAGTACTCTGGACCTAGCAAGTGGGTATTGGCAGGTGGGTGTAGACCCAGAAGATCGTCCTAAGACTGCCTTCGCCACCCCTTTGGGGCTATACGAATTTCGGCGCATGCCTTTTGGTCTGTGTAATGGACCTGCCACATTTCAGCGGTTAATGCAACGTTGCCTAAGTGGCTATTTAATAGATTTTTCTCTGGTGTACTTGGATGACATTATTGTGTACTCATCTGACTTTTCTACTCATCTTAGCCATCTTGAACAGATATTCCAGCGGCTGTCTCATTATGGGTTAAAATTAAGATCTGACAAGTGCCAGCTCTTCCAACAGCAGGTGAAGTTCCTCGGCCATGTGGTGGACAAGGCTGGCGTACATCCTGACCCTGGAAAGACAGCAGCAGTCCAAGGTTGGCCTACCCCTACCACAGTTCGGGAGGTAAGGGCCTTCTTGGGCCTTGCAGGCTACTACAGGCGTTTTATTGCTAATTTTTCCAAAATCGCTCAACCTCTAAATGCTCTCTTGGTTGGCGTTCCTGTAGATAAAAAGTCTGGTACACGTCAGATTGAGTGGACCACTACATGTCAGTCTGCATTTGAGACCTTGAAGTCTTGTTTGACAAAAGCCCCTGTATTAGCCTATGCGGACTTTGCTTTACCGTTTGTTGTGTACACCGATGCCAGCCACCAAGGCTTAGGTGCTGTTCTGTCACAAGTGCAGGATGGAAGGGAGCATGTGATTGCTTATGCTAGCCGAAGCCTTCACCCTGCAGAGAGAAATGATTCAAATTATAGTTCCTTTAAACTAGAGTTACTAGCATTGAAGTGGGCTGTAACAGAAAAATTTAAAGACTACTTGACTGGATCAAAGTTTACAGTAGTTACAGATAACAACCCTGTGGCCCACTTACAAACAGCTAAGCTCGGGGCCGTGGAACAACGCTGGGTGGCCCAACTAGCCAGTTATGATTTTGTAGTGAAATATCGGGCGGGGCGGGAAAATGACAATGCAGACAGTTTGTCCCGATTACCTGTGTCCATAACAGCGCAGAATCAGCTTGCAGAGGTCCAACAGATTGATGCCAATGGAGGTGCTGTCACTCTTGGTATTTTGGGGATCGATGAGTGGCGAGAGGCACAACAAGGGGATGATGAACTCCAGGTGGTTATGCGGCATGTAAGGTCTGCCAGTGTACCAACCACCCTTGAGAGAAGAGCATTACCTCTGAGGGTACAACAGTTGCTTCGCCACGTAGCACGACTTGTAATCCATGATGGAGTGTTGTACAAAAAGATGATTGATCCAAATACCCAGGAGTGTCGATTGCAGATTATTTGTCCAGCTGTCCAGCAAGAGGAGGTGTGGAGGCGATATCATGAAGCATTGGCCCATGCAGGTGTTGAACGTACGCTGACCAGAGTGCGGCTCCACTTTTACTGGCCTAAGATGGAGGAGATGATGCGAGGGTTCCATTCTGGGTGCGTCGCCTGTAGCCTGCAGAAGGGTAGGGACAGTCATAAAGCATCCCTTAATCCCATCACAGTGTCTTGTCCATTAGAAGTGGTGGCTTTAGACTTTTTGTCCTTAGGACGACCTACTGATAGCTACCAAAATATATTAGTTATGGTAGATATGTTTACACGCTACGCATGGGCAATTCCAACAAAAGATCAGACTGCCCAAACCACTGTGAGGGCCCTTTGGACTCATGTGGTGCAGACCTTTGGCTGCCCTTTGCGTTTCCATTCAGATAGAGGACCAAATTTTGAGTCTGAGTTGGTTCAGGAGTTTTGTCTGTTATATGGAACCGTGAAGAGTCGAACTACTTCCTATCATCCTGCAGGAAATGGTAGGGTAGAACGTGTTAACCAGACATTGTTAAATATGCTCCGTACATTGGGACAAGAGAAACAGGATAGGTGGCCTGATTTCCTCCCTGAGCTGATGCAAGCCTACAACAACACTATTCATAGCGCCACAGGGTTTGCTCCAGCATATCTGATGTTTGGGCGTACAGTGAGGATCCCGGTAGATTTGGGGTTGGGTGTAGTGTTTGATCAGCAGAAGTGGGATCATGGAGGGTGGGTCCAGGATCATTATAAAAAGTTAAAGTGGGCTTACACCGTAGCTAAGAACAACATGGATCAGGCTGCTGAGAAAATGAAACAGATTTATGATCGTGGGGCTAAGGATGTACCTTTGTTAGATGGTCAGCGAGTCTGGGTTAGGGACCGAAATAGGCAAGGTCGGGGAAAGTTGTGTGGTTGGTGGAGTCCAGTGCCCCATATTGTAATAGGAACATTGGGAGAGACTGGGTTGGTGTATCGGGTAAGACCTGAACAGGGAGGGAAGGAAAAGGTTCTACACCGTAATGCACTTAAATTGTGTGCTGCCTCTGAAGGGGAAGTTCTAGCACCCCCTAGTACCGTGAATACCACGCCTATAGTCACGGCTCAAGACCCTGTACCATATAGTGTTTGGGTTGCTTCAGAACCTGTAAATCTGGGGAATGAGACGGTTAGACGATCTACACGTACAAATGTCGGACAGCGACCTATGAGATATAGAGAGTGATTTGAATAACTTTTGGGCAGGGACTGCTTTTATTTTACTGTGGGGGGGTGTTGTGGAGTAAAGGCGTTGCACAATGTATTTTTTATATATATGCATGATCACGTTTAATTGCTGTGTTTTTCTTTGGAGTGAATTGTTTTTCTTTCGTGTGGATTTGCTGTGTGGATTTGCTGTGTTTGTATTTGGAAAACAGTTCCCTATAGCCACACCTCTATTCCGGATAGATTAATGAACTAATAAGTGATGGATACTGGGCGAAGCGGGTGATTTGTTCCCTTATAAAAGGACGTAACAGTGACTGACGGGGTGGTGGCAGCATTGTGTATTCGTAACTGAAGTCAACACAGTGAGTGAGAAATCACGTTGTGCCTGCATCAGAGCGTGAGTGTTTGTGTTTCACTCATGTTGAGACGGCCTATGGCTATGAGAGACTGCAGCACATGGTAGACGAGTGACCACAACGTTGACGATTCACGGAGCACTGTTGGAGTAGCAGCGTGTGAGACGGGCTGAGGGCCGGCTGCGAGGGCTTACCGGGAGTTTTGGGAGACGATAAGAAAACGACGTGGTTCTTCTGCCGTGAACACATTGGACTGGATAGCAGGGTTGCTGTCCAGTCATGCAGTGAGTACGCTCTGACTTCTACCTTGCGGTGCGCCTATCCAATTTAATTTATTGCCTCATAACGGACAAAAACCATCCTGTTGTGTATAATTGTACCTGAGTGACATCTTGAATCGGCCGATATTGTTAAGGAAGTTTTAGTTGTATTTAATACGTTTTTTTTAAACTGTTGATGTGAATTGGACATTGTATGCTGGCAGTTTTTTCCTCTTGTCTTCCAGCATCGGGCTGATACTGATCTCTATGTGTGACTGAGTGTTAACGGACAGCTGCTGTAATACTGAGGTCTAGTAGAGACTGAGTTAAACCCTGCCCTCGAGCTGAAGATCTGGACTTTGGACTTGCTGGTTGTTTGATAAATTTGATGTTTTTCTTGCAACTAATTTTATGGTAATAAATTGTTCTACTGTGCATTTCTGGGTGTTGGTTTCCACTGTTCCCTCCTCCGATAAAGAACCTGTGTTTTAATATTGGGTTCCTGGGGTCTTAGTTTCGACTCTAGGTGGCGTAGTCGGCTACAAAAGTTAAATGTTATAGACCCATTCGGCCGCTGACATACGCCTGATCAATCACTGATGGATTGACGATAGGGATGAGTGTGCCATCCACCAGGATGTAATCCCTGGCATGGCGCAGAAGGGCGTTGGTGACAGTGTGGACGCACCTCCACACGAGTTCTTGATTAGGCCGTAGCCCTCTCCCAAGACCTCGATGAAGCAAAAAAAAAAACTGAAAAGTAGCGCTGGGCTTCGTGGCTTAAAGAAAAATTCCACCGCGTTTGCCTTGTAAGTGCAGGTCTGAAAAGTAGCGCTGGGCTTCGTGGCTTAAAGAAAAATTCCACCGCGTTTGCCTTGTAAGTGCAGGTCTGAGAAGGTCCAGCAGCTCCACAATGAGTTGTCTTGGGAGGCAATTATTATTTTTTTTTATTGCCACGTCAGGCAAAATGTCAAAAGGGCTTAAGTTTTGCTGAATAAAAAAATTGACATGGACTAAACGGCTCTGCATCCGGCTCCGTCTTTGATTCAATACAATGACACGTTGGATCGCTGCTATAGTTGGTTCCTTACTGGACACAACCATGATTAGCCACTTATAGATCTTAGCCATTTAGAGCCAAATTGTTTGCCAGATTTTAATTATCAAAAAATGTATTGCCAATTCGCTTTAATTACATTACGAAAAAGCCTAGGCTAATTACCACCATATTAGTTCTGATACCACATAAAGTCAACTTCATAAATAGGCCTGTATCCATTGCGAACATAATTTATTATGAGTCTTTAAAAAATAAAATAAAATCATTGTTGAGCCACAACACTGTCAACATACCATAGTTTGGCTTGTACTTCGCTGCGCTGATTTCTAAAGACTGCTGTACAGTAGCATCTTGAGCTCAAACAATGCTAAGAGAGAGCTTACGAATGGTCTAGACCCCCCTTCCTCAATTTTTACCCTGGAGGTCCAATGCACTGCAGAGTATACTCACTATTGATAAAACACCCGATGCTGTCGGGAGCTGACCAATTTATTGAAAATCGGTTTGAAAAGTATTAATAGCACAATGAAGTTGCAATTGTAAGTTGCAGTCTGTAAGACACAGGACATTGCAGAAAAGGTGCGTTCACGAATGTAGCCATGCTGATTCAAATTCATATCAAATAGTCTGTCAGCGCAGATAAACAGTTCTACGTTCAAATTGAGTTCAATGATGCCGTAAAAAGTAATTACCATGAATATTATGTGACAGATCGAAATAGTAAAAATATATTTGAATTATTTACTAATAAACTAGTGTTTTCTGAGTCTGTGTGCCAAGGATGAAGATCATCTCCTCATTAGGCATAATTGTATTGAGTTTGTTTGTTTGTTTTTATTATTTCGTTAAGTAGTAATTTAAAGCTTTCTGTAGATATATTTATCATGTCTGTGAGGCATGTATTGGCTGAGTTTTGGTTCATTTTTTTAAGCTCTCCTGTTCAAGACGAGGCGGCAGAAAGCATGTTTGTTTTCTTTAATTTATATTTCTTTATTTTTTTATTATGATCGTGCTGGCACGTACATCTCCCAAAAAAGCGTGCCTTATCTTGCACTATCAGCACAAAATATTCGATATATCGCACATGTATCTTGGTTTAACGTTAAAACATTGTTACATGCTTGAACTGTTTTATATCTTTAGATTTTATTTTAGACAATTCGTGATGATTTGAGAAGGCTAAACTGATTAAACATAGGCTATGTAAACTCTCTCTCTGTGCTGGCCGCTTTAAAAACAAAACTTATAGGCCTGTTTAATGATCAAAAACCGCTCCAAACATAAACTGAACTGTTTTAATAGCTGAAACAGTAGTATAAGCTGTTTTGGGAGAATTGGGGAAAAAGAAGGGCTGAACATCCTCAAATGAGTTGTGGGGCAAACCGAAAGTTGATGCCGAATGTCCAACAATCTTCTCCACTGCTCCGACTTCTCATTTATACCCTATGTTTTTTTACCTATGCAAAAACTAAAGTAAATTGTAAAACTTGAAGTTGTTATTTATTATATATATTTTTAATTGTGTTCGTCATGGTGGGCCGCGTGGGATTTCATGCCGTAGCCTATCGCGGGTTGAGATCATAGACAGTAAAAGAAATGGACACAGCGACCCCATTGGAACTCAACTGAGACAATTGAAGCCCATTTTTAGCGTTTTTTAGCACTTCCGTTTCTGACGCGCAGACTCAAACAAAGCTTGACGACGTCAGCAACCTGTCTGACAGATGTAAATGTTCTAGTAGCTGTGCAAGCAAACTGCCATCGTTAATCTTGCAGAGACGGCGAGCTTGAGCGGGGAGTTCTTTGGCGTGAGTGAGCAGGAGTAAGTATTCTGATTAATTATTTTATATAGTATTTTAAAATGTAACGCCAGTTCGCCATATTAATTGCCTGCGAGCTTCTCCTCCTGTCTGTACGGTAATGCGACAGAGAGTCGAGTGGTTATGATGCAAACGTTAGGCTATTTTTTATAAAAACTGTTTCTACGGGGCCATAATGTAACATAGAAGGTAATGGAGCCCTTTATACATTGTCGTGAATCTTTAGAAATAAATAATGGACAAACAGATTCTTTAAACGCCTCAGATGTAAAGTTATTCGCTGTCAAAGTGAAGCCAAAATGAATGGGAGTCAATGGGAATGCTAACGCAAGTGAAGTTCTGCTACAAGATGGCAGCATTCTTCAACTTCTGGTCGACTTCCTTGCCGCCTGGTTGAATGCGTCACATTGTTAAGATTGGCCCGGAGTAGACGTCTTGCATCACTGCATTCTGAACTCGTACATGTTAGTAACGGTAATTCCCTTTCATAGGTCACTTTGATGCTGCGGTGACGTCACCTGCTATGGGAACACCCCTCATTGTGACGAATGTCTGAAGTTCTATACCATCCCACCAATCCTATTGGCCAAATAGCGCTTGGCACCGCCCTACGCATGCGTACGCATCGTATACCTGGGTGCCGCGTGCCATTTTGCTCAGATTTCATTCCTTCAGGGAAGCGATTCATCTGTGCCCTAAGATTCATCTCGCGTTCTCCAGCAGTTTCTACGAGCAGTGTTAACTCATTTTCGCGGACGCGATGAGTCAACGAAAGGTGAGAGCCGTATAATGGGTTTATCACGAGGAGGCACTCATGAGAGGTTTGCTAGCAGCCTCTCTACATGTTCTCTCCGTGATAACCTACGGCTATAGTAAAAAAAATGAAAAAAAGAATCCGCGCTCTGGAGTGTATTTCTATAAGTCGCCTCACGTCTAACTCCCGCCGTTTCGCAGAGGTCCCGCACGAGGTGTTGGTTAGGGACGATATGTGCGGCTAGACTATGGATACACTGATTCAATGGAGTTTTTCCACTTGCTCGCTCTCCCCCACTCGAGCATGTTAATCAGCAGATTTGCTTTTTCAAACTATGTTTGTCCAACCGTGGCTTCGAACTCCGAGTAGGCTCTGGCCGGCACACGCGGTTCTCTCCCTCCCAGCGGACAGGAGAAACGCGCCTCCCCTTCTTCAGTGAGCTATTTATGTGGCTACCCGCGTGGTGGATAAACTGCGACAGGAGATGTCAGCTCTGCTGAGCAAAGGGGATATAGAAGAAGTACACCCCTCTCAGATGGAGTCAGGGTTTTACAGCCGTTATTTTGTGGTACCAAAAGAAAAAACAAAAGATGGCGGACTGCGACCCATTCTGGATTTACGTCGTCTGAAACTTGCAATCAGGCCGAGCAAATTCAAGATGTTGACGGTAAAGTCTATTTTGTCTCAGATTCAACCAAACGACTGGTTTGTCACGATCCATCTGAAGGATGCATACTTTCATATTCAGATCATCAAGAGACACAGGAAGTTCCTCAGATTCGCTTTAGAGGGCAAAGCATATCAATACCGCATTCTCCCTTTGGCTTAGCTCTGGCTCCACATACTTTCTCAAAATGCATGGACGCAGCTCTGGCCCTGTTGCGGCTCCAGGGCGTTCGTGTTTTTAACTACTTAGATGATTGGCTGGTGATTAGCGCAATCACAGACTCAAGAACAATCTCATCGGGATCTTGTGCTGAATCGTTTAAACAGCCTGGGCTTACACACAAATTTCCAGAAAAGTGTTTTAATTCCCTCTCAGCAGATAACCTTTCTGGGAATAGACTTGGACTCTCGCACGATGACAGCAAAGCTTTCTCTCCCGCGCACACAGTCGATTACGTCATGCGCGCTGCACTTCAAAGTGGGTCGCACAGTGACAGTGAGATTGTGCCTCAGACTTTTAGGTCTAATGGCAGCGGCATTCCCCGTAATTCGTCTGGGATTACTTCACATGCGCCCTTTTCAGTTGTGGACGAAAAAATGAAATATTTCACCCCGTTGTCTTCCGCATCGGATGATTTTGGTGACACGGAGGTGTGTGATGTCGTTAAAACTATGGATGTCAACCGAATTTCTCCTAACCGGGTTTCGGCTGGGGATTTGTGCTTTCCGAGAGACTGTCACGACGGATGCGTCTTGACCGATTGGGGAGCTGTTTGTCAAGGGCGCCCAGCCCACGGAGTGTGGACAGCGGCACAACGCAGTTGGCACATAAACAGGTTGGAATTACTGGCGGTTTTTCTGGCACTCCAGTATTTCTCGAATCTGCTGATCGGCCGTCATGTGCTGCTCCGATCAGACAACACAGCGGTTGTGTCATACCTGAATCATCAGGGAGGATTACGCTCTTGCCCCTTTGCAGTCTGGCGAGATATGTTCTTCTTTGGTCTCAGAACAAATTTCTGTCGATCCGAGCTGTTCATGTCTCCGGACGTTTGAACTTCGGATTTGCTATCCAGACAGACTCTGGAGCAACGGGGAATGGAGATTACACCCCCAAATGGTGAATCTCTTATTGCAGATTTTCGGAGAAGCGAGAGTGGATTTATTCGTGTCGAACATGACTACGCATTCCCCGCTATGGTTCTCCCTATGCCCCCCATCGCACCCTTGGGCTTGGATGCGTTAGCTCACAGTTGGCCCAGGACCAGTTTGTATGCTTTTCCCCCAATTTGTTTGATCCCAGCGGTATTATCCAGAAAACGGCTGGACAGAGTGGAACACCTGCTGCTGGTGGCTCCGCAGTGGCACACACAGCCGTGGTTTGCGGACCTGATCAGTGTGTTAGTGGGCTCTCCATGGGAGATTCCCCTCAGACAGGATTTATTATCACAAGCACAGGGACTGATTTGGCACCCGAGGCCAGATCTATGGATACTGTGGGTATGGCCTCTGAGCGGAGTGAGTTAGTATGTCCCGGTCTTTCTCTTGAAACTACCGAGACTATACTGAATTCTAGAGCAGCTTCTATGAGATGTTTATATGCTTTCAGGTGGAGATAATATGGATAATATTCGTAATATGGATCCAGTTTACTGCCCAGTGGCTTCAGTACTGGAGTTCTGTAACAGAAATGAGTCGAACCAGACAAATTAAAGAGTCTATCAAAGAGATGTTCGAAACACGAGAGCCGAATTCCTCAGGAAGTCATAAATCAGTTCTAGTGCCACAAGAACCAAGCAAGATGACCAACCAACTTGTTCACACAACAGCTTTCAACCTGAACACCACTAGAGCAATTATTTACAATTTCAATTCGAAGAAGAGATTGTCAAATTTGTTGTTCGTAATTGAAATGCAGCGCTGGACATCACATGAAAACCCATGAGAGTACTGCACAAGTCCCATTGACCCCCCCCCACCTAGCAGAACCAGACTGAAATTCCTAAGGGGGGGAAGGGCTTTAAACCTCTGTCTTTACAGAAAAGTCTTTTGTCAAGAGAATGGCAAAGAAACTGCTTTTGTACATATATATGGACCAGAATGAACTCAAAAAGACTCATAAATGAATCAGTCCATCGCTTCACTCCATATTCATTCATGTGTAACCCACACATTTGACTATCATGTTATAATCACTTATTGTGTATGTTTTTTTTAATAACTATGGCATAGCTTAACGATTTATAATTGTGCTTGGTATGTGTGTGATCGAATCTTCTTGCTTGAATTAGCCCTGACAATAATTTATTTGTCCCATGTATCGTATTCGTGTTATAGGAATCATGTCCAAAATTAGACCCTGCGAGGCAGGAAATTCGGACCACATGCTTGGTAAGATAAACAAATGATTTATGATACCCCCCGAGCCAAGACAATATCTGATTGGTCAAGGCAACATTTGAGGTGTGGCCAACAGGCCACTTTAAATACCTAGGACATCATAAAAATCTTTGCTTTTAGTCCCTAGCTGCTGCTATTAGCCATGTCGGCTTTTAAATCTAGCATTGCTTGTGCTATCAGTCATGCCTTGCTTTTAGTCTGTTTTTAGTCTCCAGCTATGCTGCTGCTATTAGCCATGTTGAATAGTCATCGCTGTTCTTTGAGCGCGGTTCCAGCGTGCCTGCCTGCTGCTACTTAGCCACGATGAGAAGGAACACAACCTTGTCTTGTCAAACTTTATTTCTTTTCTTTTCAGTTTGAGAGTTTCGTGTTCTGAGTTAAGTTTTGTAACGTCGACCTCGTCTGTGCGTTTCAACTTCAACCAGCGCACACGACTCTGCACCTTCAGCCAACGCCCAACAACCACGGGCTTCCCAAGACGTCACTTCAGCCACTACTGAACTTCCAGCCAATCAGCGACACCGGGATACCCCTTTCGACGGGAGTCCCTTTCACAGCAAACGAAGGCAATGTATTCCCAGATATTTGTTGTGCTGTGTATCTTATATAATTTTAACCCCATTGAGGAACTCAATGCGAGGGCTAATTTACGTGATTGAT